>NC_039361.1:33519685-33819685 GCF_003573695.1 Papaver somniferum | reverse complement strand
TTACTGGTGAAGCCGCCTATTCAGAGAGGAAAGTAACCTAATTAGGCGACATCTCTTACGACCGCTCGATTTAAATACTTCTTTGGGATTGAGAAGCTCTATTAGTACCGCTGGTGGGAAACTAGATAATTGGGGTTTATTATTAGTTTTCAATTGATTTGATTGACTAACAGCTGTTGAACTTTGATTGCACCTAGTTTTTTTATGCTTGAGAATCTTCTCTTCTGATATAAGATTCATTCAAACTAGATCAAAGTTTCGACGGGGATCTTTAGATTTTTTGTAGATCTAAAGACGTCTTGTGATAATCCATTATTAACAGACTCTGTTCAGTGCATGATTGATCACAAGAGATTCAAGTTGATTGTGTGCAGGTATTTATTGAAGATTTGAACACGAAGAAGATTTCTGATTTGGGTTCATAATCTTTGGTGTGCATAATACTTGTTTCGGTTAAAGAGGATCCAACTATAATCGGTTTATCCTTGTGGTAAATTGGATTGATTAGTTGAGTAGATCGGCATCAACACAATTCTTTGTGATTCAAAATATTGATTGCAAAATCTGGACAATTACTTTGGTAGTTGTTATTAGATAGATCTAAGGACCTGACAAAGGAGTTTATTGGGATAAACAGAAGAGCCTTTTGTCGAACTCACATCACTTGGTTGAAAAGAGTTGGCACCAAACATATTTGTTGTTCCTTTACTGTTTGGAATACGAACCAAAGGAATTGTTCCAAGTACGTGACTTATTACAAGTTGGAGGCGTGGAAATACAGACGGAACCAGGTGAGCTATAGGTTTAGTTGCTTGGTCTCAACTATACGAAGTTGGTTTGATTTTGTATAGCGGCTTAATCCGGGGAGTATTCAATTCTGGACTAGGTCCCGGGGCTTTTATGCATTTGAGGTTTTCTAGTTAACAAACTCTTGTTGTGTCTTTTACTTTTCTATTTCCGCAATTATAATTGTTTTTATTATAATTAGAAGTAAAATACACAAACGTTAATTCCTATTTACTTGATAGTAATCCAATTGTGTTTGGTTAAGTTCGAACCATTTATCAAGTAAACGTACTTCGTTGTTGCATTGTCTCGATCTTGTATACATAGTCAATCACACAAGTTATCTTGTTGTCGTATTGTCTCGATCTCGTATCCATAGACGATCAAACGAAGTGTGAACCGATTATTTGTATTGTCTCGACTCAGTCCATATACAATATCTTTCGAAGAAAGGACTTATAGGTGGAATTTTTTTAGATTGAGGTATATTTGGGTAACCTCGGCTTTTCAATGGGACTTCCATGCCGCCATGACATTCTTCGACACAAGGATTGTATCATACCATTTGAGGATATTGATCACTTTTGGAAACAATTAAGCTTCGATCCTCTCCCAACCGAAGACGACGAGGATGATCTAGAGATTTGGGATATGGAAAATGGGAAAAAAAGTTGCGGAGATGTATAGGAAAATGTTCCGAGCTCAAAAACAAATATTATGGCACAACATGATGCTGGTCATGTATCCTTTCACCCAAGATAACATTTTGGAACCGGAGAAGGGGGTCCCAAAAGGTAGGAAGAGTAAGAAAATGAATAATTTCCAAACTAGACAAGCAAACAAGGAACTTTTGGCTACCCATAGGGATCCATCCGGCATTGAATACCATGATGCAAGGTATGAAAAGGCAAAGAAGGAAATAGAGAAGGTGTCGAAGGAGGAAGAAGTGAAAGTTCCAAGAAAACGTGGTCGTCCGAGTATTCAAAAAGTCAAAACAAGTAGCAAAGAGGTCAATGAGAATGATTGTCTGTCACAAGCAAAGGATAGTAAAGAACACAGTAAAGAGGAAGTCCAGGGGAAGAGTAAGATGCATCCTTCACAAACCAAGATAAAGGAAAAAGGACCGTACATGAAGTTGGTAGGATGAGAGGACCCAAAAGAGATAAGTCCGGTAACTATTTGCGGCCTATCAATTTTGTATACGATAACTACTTGACAGACCTACCGTCGGTAATTCATGAGCATATTATAGCAATGGACGACGTACAAGGTGATGGAAATTGTGGATTTTTTGTCACGGCGAAACAACTTTGTCCTTTTAAAGAAGGGAACAATCCGATGCCCCGAGAAAATGAAGTTAACTATATTAGGCACATTTGTTACAAACCTTACGCCGGAACAAAGAATTCTACAAGACAATGATGAGAGGAGGTCCAAGAGCAGATGCATAGGTGGTACTGGAGTATATTGCATTCGAACGTCGTTTACATGGGGATTCAATCATCACCCCAAGAACATTGGATGTCAATGCCCGTTTGTGGGTTTTTAATTGAGGAGACATTCGATTGCGTCGTACATTGTTTCAGGTGGACGAGTAATATTTTTACTTACGTGCCTCCAATAAAACCTTGCCATGATGGTGCAAAAGATATAAGACTTGTTATTGGATTTGTTCAAAATTATCATTTTATCGGCTTCAAACTCAAACCCGGTTTCCCATTACTTCCCTTGATGAGTGCAGCCTTTTGGCCTAGATTTAAAAATAATTATTCAATGGATTGGTGTGCAAATTATGCGATTGAAATGGATCTTTGGAAAGCTTTGAATGTGTCGCTCAGAAGTGGCTCAGTAATTATGTTTTCAAGTGATGAGGATGAAGATGATGAAAAAGAGGTTAATGAAGAGGAGAAAGAGGTTAGTGAAGAGGTGATCCGTCTAGGATCTCCATAAAATGACACTATCGAAGTGTTGTTTGATTTCGTGGTCTGAATTTTAGACTTAATAAAAATTTAAAAACAAACAAAACTTATTGCAAAATTGACTTCAAGATATTAGAAAACAACCAAGACACTGATTTCACTATTACACATGAATAAATTATGGTAAACAATCAAAAACTCTAATTATCTTTTAAGACTCTTATTTCTTAATTCACAAATAATCTGGAAAATTCTCAAAAATTAATTGTATCCCTAAGCATCGATTATCTAAACAAAGCATAACTTATCTAATTGAATCACAACTAATGAAGAAAATTTTTGCAAACAATTAAAAACTCTGCAAAAGCAGTGAATGAGTGAATTATAAATTATAAATTAGAGGATATAAATGATTACCAATTATTCATGCGTAAATAGCTTCCTCATTGCCTTGGTTGTGGGAGAAATTAGCCTCTCATCATGTTAGAAACACGCTCAAAAGTTGATTTCATTTATGCTCGAAGATGGGTTTACAAATGATAAAATTGTGAAAATAATTAAAGTTACAGAGAACGATATATGTTGGCTGTCGCTGTCACTGTAACAAATAAGACTGTCCTTCGACAGTCGCTGAAACTGTAGCTTTTAAGACTGTTCTGCAACAGTCGCAATCACTGGTGCATAAACGACACAAGGGTGTGCGTCTTATGTTCTTCGTGTTCTTCAGCAGCAGCAGAAAAATGGCAGCTCTGTAACTTGATTTTTTTCGACTTTCTGGTGCTCTAAAAATCTCCCAAACTATCCGTACTCCTTCCATGATACCTTGTGAACATATTTATACGTTATTGCGACATTGAATCTCCTCCATTAACTCCAAATAATCTTCATTTACTCGGGAATTTTCTTTTCGTTTTTATCACTGATATTGATTTTCACGCGTTCTGAAACTTCCATATTGCCATATTTAACTTCTTCACACTCCAAACATTGGTTAGGTTCTTCCAAACACGAGCATCACACGTCTAACTCGCTGTAATCCCGTGGATATCTTCTTCCGTGTACGTGCTGCCCTGTTTTCTTCTCACGGATTTTTCAGCCAAATTTGATCGAAACAAACACCCATACCAGCTTTGTTATGTCATATCGCGTCTACCCATTAAGTTTCAGCCCTTTAGTCTATCCAGAACTCCTTCAAGAATCGATCGAAAGTTACACAGTTGAGAATAAAATTTTCCCGCCAAAACGAATTTTTTGAAATGTTGAAGATGGTGTCCCCCTAACCAAACGGGGGTGCGAATAGCAGGTGCCCAACTGATGTGCCCCTTATCCAAATTGAGGGTGCCTTTAGTACTTTTCTCCGGGAGTCCAAATAACACTTTTTGAGCAACTTTTTCCACACAAGTGTATTTCTCCAAAAACACCTACAAACACACAAAGCATCAAAATTAGTACAAAAATCGAGAAATAACAATAGAGACATTGAGTACAATTTAGACACAAAAATGTGTCTATTAAATACCTCCAAACTTATTATTTGCTAGTCCTTGAGCAAAACTAACAATAAGAAAATAAAACCGAGTTAATATCGGGAGGGTTTACCAGAGGTGTACCCACAAAACCATTACTCCTACTTGGTCACATGTATCCAAAGAGCTATGAGGACATACATATTCTCAACCTATCTCCAAGTAACTAGAATGCTAGAGAAATTAAAGGTGCCATCTCTAAAGCTGACTAAAGAAAAGGGAAGACACATCCGCAACACTGCTAGATAAAGAGATATCCGCTACACAACTAGATAAACATTGTAAGATGCGTCCGTTGATTTACAGATGGAAAAGATTAGGATAGAGATAAAGATGAGAGGGACATCTCCTACACAGCTGGACTAATTACGTGTGATGAGTTAAACCAGTGCTAGAAAGATCTTGTGCCAGATTGAAAGCGGACTAACAAAGCAACCAAATGTATCTTTCTTCGACTCTCTCATAGTGCTCAGTAGAAACAACGTCCTCTTCGGTCTTCAACTGTTGATGATAAACTATCGAACCTCATAGAACCTTGACAATTAACTCTTCTCTTCGATTTCTTGCTTGACTTATAAATTTCTACTTCCCTTTGGCCTTATTGAACAAAACGTAACGATGATTTTTTTTCATTTTTAATTTCATTTTTTTTTGTTGAACACAAAAATAACAAGACAAAAATTTAAATTGCCATGATAGAAGGACTTTAGAACTTGGATCTTCCCAGGGAAAAGATGTAAATGGGTATCATACAGAAGAACTTTTTGACCTGGAGAAAATGACTTCCGTAAAATATTTCTATCATGCACAAGTTTCATTTTGTTCTTATACTCCTTCGCACTATCGTAAGCATCTATATGAATCTCTTCCAACTCATTGATCTGGAGTTTCCTATGGGCTCCTGCCTTTTCAAGTGAAAAATTTAGTTGTTTAACAGCCCAATAAGCTCTATGTTCTAACTCAACAGGTAAATGACATGCCTTTCCATACACAAGACGATAAGGCGACATTCCAATGGGGGTCTTAAACGCAGTACGGTAATCCCATAAGGCATCAGTAAGCCTAGACGACCAGTCTTTCCGATTAGGATTAACTGTTTTCTCTAATATACGGTTTATCTCCCTATTGGAAACCTCTACTTGAACACTAGTCTGCGGATGATACGGGGTAGCTACCTTATGTGTAATACCATATTTCTTCATCAGAGGCCTAAAAGGTCCATTACAAAAGTGTGACCCTTCATCACTAATTATAGCTCGCGGTGTACCAAAACGTGTAAGTATATTATTTTTCAAGAACTCAATCACAACCCTATGGTCATTGGTTTTACACGCAACTGCCTCAATCCACTTAGAGACATAGTCTACGGCGACAATGATGTATAGGTTACCAAAAGAATTAGGAAATGGGCCCATAAAGTCAACACCCCACACATCAAACACCTCAACAACTACAATAGGGTTCAAGGGCATCATGTTCCTACCGGAAATGGTTCCTAATTTCTGGCAACGCTCACAAGGAACACAGTAACTATGAGAGTCTTTAAACAACGAAGGCTAATAGAATCCACACTGCAATATCTTAGCAGCAGTCTTCTTAGCACTAAAGTGACCTCCACAAGCATGATCATGACAAAAGGAAATAATACTGGACTGGTCACTCTCAGGTATACATCTCCTAATAATCTGGTCTGGACAATACTTAAACAAATAAGGATCATCCCAAAAGAAGTGCTTAACCTCGGCTAAAAACCTAGAACGATCTTGTTTACCCCAATGTTGGGGCATTCGACCAGTAACAAGATAATTCACTATATTCGCATACCAAGGTGCTTGGGTAACAAAGAAAAGTCCTAAAAGGAAGGGAAGTTCTATGCAAACACAAACAAGGATGACTCCACCACAGCAAACCTACTGATTTCTAGCAAACAAAAAGCATGATGGCTCCACTTAGATTGTTTCTAAACCAGCTTCTAATCCTTAGAATGAGAATTCATTACAATTTGAGAAAACCCCTCTGGAATCAATCCGAGTCAAAGTAAGTTGAATAGAGGCGAGGGAAGCTGCGTAGAGCTTTGATACCCAAGGCCTCACCGCATTCCAAGGCGGCGGAGTCACGCATTCAACTCACATAAACCATCATGAACTTCGAAGTATGCTCAAAAGAGTAACCAATATTTTTCGAACGACTTTCCTATTAATCTCGTTACCCTATAGGTCTCGTTCTATTCCAAATTTTAGGTTTAGGTTCGCGTTTGGTTTTGTTTTCCTAAGGCGGGCAAGAAGAGAACGGTGATGAAATCCGAACCCTTATCTTGTATGGCCAGTCCTTGCCCTTTACTAGGAAATTAAAGCAACCGTTTTCAAGTCCTCAGCATATATGCAAACGAAGGAATACAGTAACTCGCTGACAGGGGATTCGCGAGTGTTTTCAAAGTTGATGTGTTTTCAAAGTTGTTGTAGATAGTGATAAAAGGGTTGTTTTAAGACTTAATAAAAATTTAAAAACAAACAAAACTTATTGCAAAATTGACTTCAAGATATTAGAAAACAACCAAGACACTGATTTCACTATTACACATGAATAAATTATGGTAAACAATCCAAAACTCTAATTATCTTTTAAGACTCTTATCTTAATTCACAAATAATCTGGAAAATTCTCAAAAATTAATTGTATCCCTAAGCATAGATTATCTAAACAAAGCATAACCTATCTAATTGAATCACAACTAATGAAGAAATTTTTTGCAAACAATTAAAAACTCTGCAAAAGCAGTGATTGAGTGAATTATAAATTATAAATTAGAGGAAATAAATGATTACCAATTATTCATGCGTAAATAGCTTCCTCATTGCCTTGGTTGTGGGAGAAATTAGCCTCTCATCATGTTGGAAACACGCTCAAAAGTTGATTTCATTTATGCTCAAAGATGGGTTTACAAATGATAAAAGTGTGAAAATAATTAAAGTTACAGAGAACGATATATGTTGACTGTCGTTGTCACTGTAACAAATAAGACTGTCCTTCGACAGTCGCTGAAACTGTAGCTTTTAAGACTGTTCTGCAACAGTCGCAATCACTGGTGCATAAACGACACAAGGGTGTGCTTCTTATGTTCTTCGTGTTCTTCAGCAGCAGCAGAAAAATGGCAGCTTTGTAACTTGATTTTTTTCGACTTTCTGGTGCTCTAAAAATCTCCCAAACTATCCGTTCTCCTTCCATGATACCTTGTGAACATATTTATACGTGATTGCGACATCGAATCTCCTCCATTAACTCCAAATAATCTTCATTTACTCGGGTTATTTTCTTTTCCTTTTTATCACTGATATTGATTTTCACGCGTTCTGAAGCTTCCATATTGCCATATTTAACTTCTTCACACTCCAAACATTGGTTAGGTTCTTCCAAACACGAGCATCACACGTCTAACTCGCTGTAATCCCGTGGATATCTTCTTCCGTGTACGTGCTGCCCTGTTTTCTTCTCACGGATTTTTCAGCGAAATTTGATCGAAACAAACACCCATACCATCTTTGTTATGACATATCACGTCTACCCATTAAGTTTCAGCCCTTTAGTCTACCTAGAACTCCTTCAAGAATCGATCGAAAGTTACACAGTTGAGAATAAAAATTTCCCGCCAAAACGAATTTTTTGAAATGTTGAAGATGGTGTCCCCCTAACCAAACGGGGGTGCGAATAGCAGGTGCCCAACTGATGTGCCCCTTATCCAAATTGAGGGTGCCTTTAGTACTTTTCTCCGGGAGTCCAAATAGCACTTTTTGAGCAACTTTTTCCACACAAGTGCATTTCTCCAAAAACACCTACAAACACACAAAACATCAAAATTAGTACAAAAATCGAGAACTAACAATAGAGACATTGAGTACAATTTAGACACAAAAATGTGTCTATCATGGTTCATTCAATCTATCATGGATTTTGGTTTTTTGGTAAACTAAGAAATGCACTTAATTTTACCTTCTAGACTCTCTGTATTTGAACGATTTAATTTTATGTTATGGAAGGTATTCAAATTGTTCTTTAATTTTGTGAAAGAATTGTTAAGGTTCGGCTGGTCTGTAATCATAGTTACAAGCCGAACCAAAGTTCGTCAAAGTATATACTGTTAGAGCATTGCTCTATCGAACTCGCATTTGTTGCTATCTCAAGCATGTTTGTCAATGTTAGTGATCAAAACTATAAGTCTTGATTTCTAGCCTATTTGTAGATGTCTCGGACTAGGATATAAATAGTGTAGTTGAGCTCAGATCTCTCGGCGTTCATCTCTTGAAGACGAAGAACTACTAAGGGGATCTTGTGGAACTTTTTCGACAAAAGGTATGTGGAGACTTGAACTCATATATCACTTGGAAAGTCTATTTCTACTATCTCTTATATTGAGACATAAGTCGTGTTACGATATAGTTTCCTCTATACACATTTGAGATTTCGAGCTGAGTATATCTCGCTTACATATTTCTCGAAATATGTGTTGGTAAGATTTCGCTTCGACCAAGTTCATCTTATATCATGAGAAAATTGCTGAGTAACATCTTACATGCTTTGTGTGATACAATCATTTGATGTAGGCTTGGAATGTTTCGATAATGATTATTTCAATATCTTGAAAATGGCTTTGATGCTAATAGTGCGTGAAAACGGCTATTGTCATTATAGAAGAATGTTTCAATGATTGAAATAAACAGTTAATGATGTAACCATCTTTGTATATAAGCATATATAGTGTGTTCGCACATTAGTGTATAAATCCATAAACCGGGAACCAAGAGCATGCATATGTGTGTATACGAAATTGGTGAAGGAGACAAGATAAGTATGTATACCCGTACGCATACTGGCGGAAGTTTTCGAACCGAAAATATCTGCTGAGTTTGGGAATTACAAACTCCTAAACTAGTCACCTTAAGTATGCGTACCCGTACGCATACTAGCTGAAGTTTTCGAACCGAAAATTTCTGCTGAGTTTGGAAACTTAACAAACTCAAAATCTGGTTGCTTAAGTACGCATACTTAAGCTGGTTACTTTGTCAAATCGGTCAGTTTATGGACTTAAACATTTAAATCATAAGGAATGCAATCTTTTCAAACCGTGGGTATAATTTTCATGATTGATTCAAGTGAATAAAATTGATTTGGTTTCGATTGTGTTTTCTATACAATTGAACAACTCTTTAACTAGTTTCGTTTGAGTCATTTGAACTAGTTATGGTTAAGATGAATAAGGTTGATATGAGAGTAATCATATGGCTAACCTCGGTTAACTATTTGTGAACCAACCTGGTGTACACATTTAGGTACGGTTACATAAACCTAAATGAGGGTACATTTCATTTGTGTGTAACAAGCTAAGTTCGATCTAACATTTGAAAGATATTAGCTTGGTTGAACCAGGTTTTTCATCTAATGGTGATTATTGAATGCTTTGTTACCAAGATAACTTCGATTGCAAACCCTGATTTGAAAACAATATAAAGGAGAACTCTAGCAACTGGGAAAACTAATCCCCACACCTCCTGTGTATTACTAGTTGCATAACTAGAGTCGATTCTCCTTTAACCTTAGGTTTCTTCTCGATACCCTATAGGTTAAAGACTTGAAGACTTCATTGGGATTGTGAAGCCAGGCCCAACTATTATCTTTGCAGTTGTGTGAACTGATCTTGTTGTTTCTATCGTGTTGAGTGCAATTGAAATAATTGGCTCGAGATTTTATATCTCCGATAGGCAAGATAGAAAAGTAATCACAAACAAACTTCGTCTCATCGTTTGTGATTCCACAATAACATGCTTCGCTAGTCGATTAAGTTTATTGTGAGGTGATTGATAATACTAGGTTGTTCTTCGAGAATATAAGTCCGTTTTATCAATTGGTTCCTGTTCACCTTGATTTATCAAAAGACGGAACAAAAACTCTTGGGTATTTTAGTGGGAGACATATTTATTCAATCCTATAGACTTTTCTGTGTGAGACAGATTTGTCTATCAAGTCTTCGACTTTGGGTCGTAGCAACTCTTATTTGTGGGTGAGATCATCTAAGGGAATCAAGCGCGTAGTATCCTGCTGGGATCAGAGACGTAAGTAGCGCAACGGTACCTTGAATCAGTGTGAGATTGATTAGGGTTCAACTACAGTCCAGTCTGAAGTTAATTGGTAGTAGGCTAGTGTCTGTAGCGGCTTAATACAGTGTGGTGTTCGATCTGGACTAGGTCCCGGGGGTTTTCTGCATTTGCGGTTTCCTCGTTAACAAAGTTCTAGTGTCTGTGTTATTTCTTTTCCGCATTATATTTTGTTATATAATTGAAATATCACAAGTTGTGCGTTAAGATCAATCAATTAGAATATCCAACCTTTGGTTATTGATTTACATTGATTGACACTTGAACATTGGTATTTGGTACCGTTCAAGTAACTCCTCTTATATTCAATCAGGCTCGCAGATTTCGATTTGCTGATTGCGTATTGAATTAAGAGTTAGAGATATTAAACTCTTCGATATACATTTTTTCTAGATTAAGTTTGACTGTCTAGTTGATTCTCTATAAAGTGTATTGGAGTAAGTCCTCTCAGATTGCCAAATGAATTATTGGGTGTGGTTGTTAGACCCCCCGCATTTTCATATACATTGCACAGGATATGGTTCGGCAAATACAATACAATCCAAACCCCTTATAAAATCAGGTTCATCTTGTATTAGATTTTATGTTTCAAGCCGAACCTGACAATCCCAAAACCCTGAATTCCCATTTAGGTTCGATTGATTATCCTTAACTTCGTATTAAGCCGAACCATATCATGTGTTAACAGTTCCGTCATTTCGAAAAAAATTTATCATTCATACGATAAAGGATTACATTCCAAATTACATCCCTATTACATAAGAACATGGTAGCATTACAAAAGAAAACCATCCATCTAGTATCCCAAACGGGTTATGAGAAACTTTCTAAGGATGCGGTAGTGAGCTTCGTATTTGAAATTCTTTCTTTTCCTTCTTCTCCATTCCTCTAGAGCTCGCACTTCAATCTCGGAGGTTGTTTCACCCTTGAGTCGATAGCGATTCACAACCCGAACTAAAGTTATAAAGTCGGTAACCTTTTTCTTAATAGATTCAATTTGGAAAAACAAGGATGTCGAATCTTGGTTGTGAGCATTACCTGTTTCAGTGGAGAATTCTTCATGAATTCGAACCAAGTAGTACATACTCATCAGAACCTTCACTCGTCGGTCTTCACCCTTCTTTGGATAGTATGCTACATAGTTCGTGCAAAGAGACAAATCTTCTTCTAGAGTAAACTTAGGATTAAGGGGTTCCATATTATTCAGGACATGTGCTTTATTATGTGAAACATAGGTAGGTATATATAAAATTCAGGTTTTCAACGACTATATTTTTCCAAAAAAAAGAGTTGTTCCTTGATATTTGTAAAAATTTGTCAAGGTTCGGCTAATACGATTTTTTGAATACAAGCCGAATCTTGATAGGTAACGGCTAGAATTTTCAAAAGTTTGAAATTCTTACAGGTTCGGCTTGTAATGATAGTGACAGGACCAGCTGAACCTGGAAACTTCCAGGTGAAACACTGTTAGGTTCGGCTCGTAAGGATAGTCACAGAACCAACCGAACCTGTATGAACTTCCAGGTGAAAATTTTGTCAGGTTCGGCTTATACTGATATTTACAGGATTAGCCGAACCTGATACTAAACATGTGCTTAACACAATAAAAACTGAAAATTATCTATAACACGATTAATACATAAAAGTCAAATTGTCAATAACACGAAATAAACTAGCAAACACAAAGAAAGTCGAGTTGTCGATAACAAAGTTAATAAATACGAGATAAAAGTGTACTTAATCAAACATAGAAAACATAAAAGTTCATTGACCACGGACACTCTTGCCGGTTCCTCCACGACCTCTTCTACTGCCACCTCCACGTTCAACTTCCGCCGCGCCGTCATCACCGGTTGGTCCGCTACTACTACCTTCACTTGTGCCTTCACCAGCTTATAGGTCCCTCTTTTTCGTTGGCCTTTTTGCGGGATCCTGGGTCCTCGTCCTTTGGTTATAATAGCATCCAACTCGTTGATGAAATAATGTTGTTCACCGATCGTCAACGGTGTTTTGCAAATAGATTTTCTCTTCATTTTCTTCACCAATTCCATACCCGCCGCAACCTAATTTCATTTGTCAACAACTTCTAATTATGAGTAACTTACATAATATCGTATTTATGTTATAACAAATTCAAGAGTAAAGACTAATGCAATTATTACCATTGTCTTGAAAGCCTTTGATAGTTCTTCATAAGTGGGATTTTTGGAGATGATGGTCTCCTTTTGCTTCCCTTTCGACTTATCAACTATCTTCTGACTTTCCTTATTGATAATAAAGGTATGAGAAATTTGGTTGTACCAATCCATGTAGCCCGGATCAGCTTCACGAGGATCATCAGGCACCGGTGCTATCAAATTCATATTTAATATGTTGGCATCTAAATTGTTCCAATGCTCAATGCTAGGCTTGGGATCATACTTTGGTGTACATGAAGAAGTGGTGCTTTTAGTTCCAGTAGAACTCTTTGGCATTAACGTGAATTTCTTGTCAAACAATGGGACCTTTTGGATGGCTCCTCCTTGACGTAGTACTCGCCGAGAATCAAAAGTTACACAACCACCAGGATAAAAAAATGGACCATAGTACATACTCACCCGCATGTATTAATCACGAACAACTTCATCACGTTCATATTCCACCGGCTTAGAATATGGATCAAAATCGACATCATTGACCTCCAAAGAGTCTAATTTCTCTCTCAAGTTTTTCACCAACTGCTCTTTATTCCTTTCCATCTCCTCCTCAAACTTGTACCGTGCCACTGTTGGAAGAGTATCAACCCAATCGACATCCTCTTCAAGTGTTTTGTCCAATTTCAAAGTCGAGAAATGGTCATATACCCACACCTACATTCAAAATTAAAATAAGAAATGATATGCAAACCTTTAATTTTGTAACATACAAGGTTCGGCTTGTATTGTAATTCAAACATAAGCCGAACCTAAATCTTTTGATAAGATTCGGCTCATAATGACTATCACATACAAGCAGAACCCTACACTGAATAAAGAGACAGTTGCAATGTTGAAAAAGAAAAGAAAAGAATGGAAATTAGTCGAGAATTACCTGAAACAAAGTGAAGTTCCCTCTAATGTTTGTACTTGTCAACCTAGAGGCGGTCGCTATTTGGTCGAGAAGGTAAGCTAGAGCGGCGGTACCCCAAGCGTATTGGTTAATGGTTGAAAGATCCTTTAACAATATGAGATAATTAGCATGCACCTTGTTTCCAGATAGGTCTGGGAAGACATCTCTGCCAAGAGGATAAAGAAAATAGGTTGTTGCGATTTGCTTCACTTTGATCTCATCCATTACTAACTCCGCATTCTTTACTTTCTCGGCTGTATTCCCAAATTCCTTTTTCAAATTAGTAAGCTTCATCTTCTTGAGCTTCTTATTTGTCCCACCGCTAAAGTTAACAGAACATCTTTAACGGAACGACAAAACTCGATTTCGGTCTTATAATCACCCCAACCAAGATATTCCTTGTACAACTTATATAGATTATCAAAACTCATATCATAGTAGTCATCATCCACGCTTCTACCCCTCACTTTGAGCCATGTAATCTTGTTCGCATCATCGGGAGTGATTGTCATCTCCCCAAAGGGTAGTTGAAACATATAAGTCTCTGGAAAAAATCTATCGGAGAAGGCGGAGGTCGTCACACTATCATATTCCTTATGTCCATATTTAATGATAGGCCATAAAGAAGAGGATTGAACATAAGCAATCACCTCGGGAACCTATTTAGACAAATACTATTTCGCTGCCCTCTGGTGTCTCAATACGCGGACCGCATCGTTGTGATCAGGATTCTCATATGTTCTCTTTGCCCAAGATTCGGCGTAACCGATCAGCATCCTTCCTCCATATTCTGGAAGTCCATGGGGCAAACCATCATCTCGAGCTAGGATTACATTATTATCATCAGGAATTTGCAAACCTTTAACCCGGCGTTCAGCAAAATACTTCTCTTTCGGTTGATGTTGAGGGTCTTCATTAACATGACCACCATCAACTTCTTGTTCTTCTCTTTATATATCTGGAAGTGGCTCACGAATTACTAGTGCTGAGGCTTTGTCAACTCCTCTCCCTCCAGCTTCCAATTTTTTGTTACCTCCTCCTAGAGGATCGGGTATTTTAGAAGTAGAAGGTGTAACCTCCATCCTCCTTGTTAGAGCATAGCTCGGTTGAACCCACCAAGCGCTGGTATGTCAAGTTTGGTTGTCATATTTTAGTGAACCATAACTCATTTAAAGAGTCACTTGATTATGTACTAGAGTCAATTTCGTATATGTTAGCTTAAAAGTATTAGGATATGAGACATTACAAGTATTGCGAAGACTTGAAGAAGTGAAGAAAAAAGGAGCTACAACGAGAACATCATCCTTCCACTTGAGGTAAGTGATATTTGACTTGAACTGTTTCATTCCCTAACGTATCTTTCAAGTCGTGCATATTGAAAACATAACTGCGAAGCATGAATGATTACACTCTAGTTAGACATATTATTAAGGAATACAGTACGAAGTATATGCTTATCTTTTGAACTTCGTATATAAGACATCAACATAATCGTTTGAATGTTATTGTGATTATGTATGGGTATGAGGTGAAGATTTCATCCTAGGAAACAATGTTTTACATTAGTGTAAATGAAGTAAATTCATGAACTTGTTTCGTGAATTGAAAGGGAAATATCTAGGCTTATTGGTATTGTTATTCATTTCATATCTGTTGATCTACCAATATGTGTGATTAGTATAACCGCTCATGACTTGTTTATGTTCTTGGTAAAACTATTCACAACGCCTGACTTTTGTATTGGTGTGACTTTTATTAGTGAAGCCGATCTTAAGTAATCACCTGAGATGGTATGATCGATTTAGTGTTATTGTTATGACCAACTCTAGGAAAAGGGGAACCGATCCTATGAAGAGGTGCAACGGATCACAAATGGGGAATCGATCCTTGTAAGAGGTGCAACACGTTTTTAGTAGATGGGGGAACCGATCCTATGAACATGTACAACAAGTTTTTAGTGAAAGGGGAACCGATCCTATGAACATGTGCAGCAAATACAAGTAGTTACAATAAGCATGTGGGGAACCGATCCTAGTACCTAGTCGACCGAATTTTTGGAAAGCTAGTGTGACTATGCATAGTACTCACATGAAGGTAGAACCGAAACTTATTTTGGTAGAACCGTGAAACCCATGATTTGTGATTGAGTGTTCTTAATCAATCACATAGTTCTTGAAAGTCAGATGAACCAATTCTAAACTCGTTTGGAAGTGTGGAAAATCGGTTCAAGATTGTAAGTATGAAAGAGGACTTACAAACTAAAGATGTCGACATACTTTGAACATGTGCAGTAACGCTTATCTTTTGTTGTTCAAAGATATTCCTTAATATCTAAAGGAAAAATCCCGGATCGAAAAATAAGTTGAGAATCTTTTAATTAAGGTTTTTAATTTTATTTTGGGAAAATGAAAATTGGTAATGTGTATTTACTAATTGGAGATTTTCTAAGAGATTTTCGGTCAATGTTTGGACAAAGCATTTCCATGAATTATGGAAACCGAATCTGGAATATATTGCATATCTTGAGAATATTTTCGGTTTTGGAAATTCCTTGGTGTACAAACTTCCTTGGTCTATAAATACCAAAGTTTGCATTTCTAGCAAACTAATCCTCTGAGCCAGCAAAACTACCTAGTTGTGTTGTTACTGGTGGAGCCGCCTATTCGGAGAGGAAAGTAACCTAATTAGGCGAAATCTCTTACGGCCGCTCAGTTTAAAGACTTCTTTGGGATTGAGAAGCTCTATTAGTACTGTTGGTGGGAAACTAGATAATTACGGTTTATTGTTAGTTTTTGATTGATTTGATTGACTAACGGTTGTTGAACTTTGATTGCACCTAGTTTGTTTATGCTTGAGAATCTTCTCTTCTGATATAAGATTCACTCAAACTAGATCGAAGTTTCGACGGGGATATTTAGACTGTTTGTAGATCTAAATACGTCTTGTGATAATCCACTGTCAACAGACTCCGTTCTGTGAGTGATTGATCACAAGAGATTCAAGTTGATTGTGTGCAGGTGTTTATTGAAGATCTAAGAAGATTTGAAGACAAAGAAGACTTTGAATATTTCTGATTTGGGTTCATAATCTTTGGTTGCACTATACTTGTTTCGGTTAAAGAGGATCCAACTATAATCAGTTTATCCTTGTGGTAGATTGGATTGATTAGTTGAATAGATCGTCATCAATACGTTTCTTTGTGATTCAAAGTATTGATTGCAAAATCTAGACGATTACTTCGACAATTGTTAGTAGATAGATCTAAGGACCTGACAATGGAGTTTATTGAGATAAACGGAAGATCTTTTTGTCGAACTCACATCACTTGGTTGAAAAGAGTTGATACCAAACATATTTGTTGTTCCTTTACTGTTTGGAATACGAACCAAAGGAATTGTTCCAAGTACATAACTTATTACAAGTTGGGCGCGCGGGAATACAGACGGAACTAGGTGAACTATAGGTTTAGTTGCTTGGTCTCAACTATACGAAATTGGTTTGATTTTGTATAGAGGTTGTAGTTGAAGGAAATCCTACACTACACCCCACACAAGATTTCATTAACATTCAACTCATTTTAGATTAACAATCTTAATTTTATTGATGAATCTTTGAACAATCTTACAAGAAAAGATAAAGGAATCAAGAATAACCACTGCTCTAGATTTTCTCTCTCCAATTTACTTGCTTCTCAATCAGAAAAGATCTCTCCCCTTTCCTTTACAACTAAGCGGCTATTTATAGAGAATTACGTAGTGGATGACAGCTAATCTGTCCTCTATTTTCGGATATGACTTGCGACATTCTCGCATCCTTACAAATGTTAATCTCGCAAACTCTCTAATTTTTGCAGGACCATCACATTTTTCTCATGATTTAGCTGACGTCGTTTATTATTTCGTTTCTGAAGTTATTATGCGACGCTGCTGTGTTGTGTTGTTAATAATTTCGCTGAGGCATTATTGCTGCAAGATTCTGATCCTACATCTTTCCTCTTCTCATATCTTCTCTGCGAAGTAAAGAATGATGTGAGAAATGCTGCAGCTGTTCATCTCTTCATGTTCTGCATTTATCACACGTATTCTTTCTTCCATCTATTTCTTGACACGTGTTCTGTAACCGCTGCTTTTCAACCGCTCACGTATTTTCGCATTAATGGTGGTTATTTCTTCGAGTAAAAAAAATCTTCTTTATATATTCTTCTTACTCTTCTTTCCATTTTCTTTTTACTTTCTCTTATCTCTGCAACTCTATTGTTCTTCCGTAAGTTCTGCTACTGTAATTCTTCCTATTCAATCTTCTTGCTTTTTATACATTCCCATACTCTATATTCATACATGCCTCCAAGTGGCCACAAACATGAGAAAAACTTAAAAGACGTCCAAAAAGATCTTGCTGAGAAAGGTTTCACACTTTCTACCATTCCTGGTGAAAGTGCCAAGTCAATTCTTTCTATCAAACTTTTGTCTGATCAACATTGTGATGATCAATCAATCATAATTTCGCTAGGTCAAATTCTCACAGGTCTCCCCATTCCTATTTATGACCCAGATATTCCTCTGTTCTATGAAATTCTCACTCACTCGGGATTTTCACGAGCTATCTTCCAATTGAGTGGGGATTGCATCCATCTAATGCTGGAGTTCGCTAATTGTGGTGCTGGTAAAGGATCTCTTTACTTCAAAGAACTTAGGGATCCTAAATTCGCAGACTTGGAGATAATTGCTGAAAAATACACAGCAGCGAGTTTCTTTGAAAATTATAAATTGATCTCCATGAAGAAAGAGAATACTCGTTGGGGTATTCGCTTGAAAAGGAAAGATAATATTGATGAAGCTAAAATACTCATGCAGGACATTGATTGGCACTTTGGTAAGAACACAACTCCTCGCCAATCCAAAGATGATAAATGGTGTGTTTTTCCCTTAATGATGAAAGGACCTTACATTGCTGGGTCAAATGTTCTTCCTGAGAATCTCGCTTCTTATCAACCTTGGGTATTCTCTTGGCCCGAGAAGGATAAAGAGGTATGTCTCTTCCAGTTTCACCCACTTTATATTTCTTTATTTGTCTTTATTCTTTTGTTCGCTGATTCTTGCGACATTCTAGAGATCCAGAAACTGAAAGATAACTATCAAAGGACTAGGAAGGCTAGTACCTTGTTAGCTCTTCGCTCATACACAGATGAGGTAAGAAATATTCTCTTATGATTTTAAACAGTATAATGTTGCCTCTATTTCTTATTTCTATCTGTGTGTGAAGATTATTGCTGAAATAGAAGAGCATGCCAATGTTGCGAAGACTGGTGATAAAGGAAAAGGTGCTCTTCGCAGGGAAAAACCAACTGCTCCTCCTTCAAAGAAGAGAAAAATACATTCTTCCTCTCCTTCAAATATTCCTTCTCATGAAAACTCCGAGCGTGATGAGGATGATGAGGATAATGATGACCTTGCTGCAAATGAAGATTCTCCATCTGAATCTTCTATGGCTAAGCTCTCTGGCCTCTTTTTTGATTCTTGGCAAGGAATGGGAGATAATCAATTCGCTAATACCTGCAAAGCTCTCGCTACGATTTGCGATGTTCCTTTACTGGATGGTGATAATTCTCTTCACGGAGTTTCTAGATCGGTTACTCCCAACTTCCTGCATTCTCTTAATAGTCTGGTATGCTTTCGTCTTTTTACTTCTTCATTACTGTAACTCAAAATCTCTTTCTATTTTAATACTTTTTACATTTTCTCGCAGGATGGAAAATATTCTTTCATTGTTGCCTCAGATCTGGAGAGGAGACGCGAAATTCTTGAAAAGAAGAATCTTCAATTTCGTGCAAAGAATGAGGAATTGGAAATTGAAGTCAAAGGTCTTCGCGAGAAGAACAAACAACTAGAAATTGATTCTTCTTCGTACAAGAATAAAATCTCTAGTATTCAGCAAGCTAATAATCAACTCTATGGTATGTTATTTTTCTCCTTTCCCTTCATTCATTCATCCTGTTGTTTTATCTTATTTGATTGATCCTTTTTGCAGACATTTATGGTCTTTCTGATGAAGCTACCATTCTTCGTTCATTTCCTAATGCCTTAGATAATGATACCCTTCTTGAGTGTCTTAATAAATCTTTAAATAGTTTCTCAAATGATAAAATTTCATCTCTTTCTCTGAATGAACTGAGATCCAAATTTCGCCTCTTAGAGATTGACCATAGATCTAGTTTAGGTTTAGCCAACCGATTTAAGCGTTTCTTTCTTAATTCTAAAGAGAAAATCAATGAGATAAGAACCAAAATTAGCTGTCTCATAAATGATAAGGATCACATCTCTGATCAAGGTTCTAAGGCTTTGGCGAAATACCAAGAGACCCTTCATGAAGTTCAACTTGAACGAGATGAAGCTAACCGCAAGAATACCGAGCTCTGCAAAAGAGAAAACCAAATTCGTTCTCGTCTTCTTATAAATAATGAGGATGAATTTTCTTGGGCTGCGAAAATCTTAGACGATGCCAGAAAAGATTTAGCTGTAAATGTTAGTCTCCAAGTTGAGCATACAACCTTGATTAGAGATATGATTTCTGACAGAGAAGGTTATTGACTGTTCTTCTTCACTAATCTTTTGTTTTATGAATTTTTATCAAGTTATTAATTGATTGCCTTTTGCTCACAGATTCTGAAAGTAGATATCGCGAAAGAATTGAGGAACTTGAAGCTGAAAAAGAGGAACTCGCAAAGAATCTTTCTTCTCGCAATGATAAGTATTCTAGATTAAAGAATCAAATCAAGATCACTGTTGCGAACTTTAAGAACGATGCTATGCATTTTCGCAATCAAACTATTTAAATGGTTTGTGATGACCATAGTATTCCTCATTCTGATTATCCTTGTCTCTTGGAGGAGATCCCAAAGAACATTCCTAGTCTGACTATTTCTGATAGCGAAGCTGATGATGAAGAATTTGATGGTGATGAAGGTTCTGATGGAGATAAAAGTTCTGATGCAGACGAAGAAGGGAACAAGTCTGATGAAGATGATGAAGGATCAACTAAGAAGTAGTCTTTGTTTATTTCTTTAATCTTCTGTAATACTTGTACATTTATTCCTTCTTTCTGTATATTTGCGAATTCTTTTGATTCTCCATATTCCTTAATATATAAGTTTCTTTCATTTTGACCTGCATTCATTAAAACAATTCTTCCTTGCAATATGGTTAATCAATATAATCATTAAGTTTTTTAATTTTTACGTAAATCTATCATTTGGAGACAAATAACATTTTATAATTTCATTCATTCCCATACTTTCCTCTGTTATTTGTATCAAAATGAGAGATTTTGCAGATTTTTCTTATTTTGTGCCTCAACTTCGCAGTTGTTTATGTATAATTTCGCAATCATATGCAAAATGAATTTTGATTCTTTTCAAAATCTCATCCCTGTGTGGTCTTATTTTGCCTTCCTAGTTAAGGGTCTTATTATGCCACCTCTTGTCATTACGACAAAATCGCAGGACGTCCTTGCACTTTCATGCAAAAACCCATTGATCTTGCCTTAACTTTTTTCATTTGTATTATGGCCTCTTCAGGAATGTTGCAAAAATATAACAGGCCTAAATATTCTTGCGAAAATAAAGCCCCATTACATTGCCGTCTTGCGACGACATCGCAGGACGTCTTCGCACTTTCATGCGAAAACCCATTGATCTCGTCTTATCCTTTTCTTTTTTATTATTTCCTCTTCAGCATTGTTGCACAAATATGACAAGCCTTAATACCCTTTCGAGTAAAAAGCCTCATGACATTTGCGTCTTAAGACACTTATCATCTCCCTAATTGAGGGTCCCGCCCTTATCTCCCCCTGGTTGCCACTTCAAGGAGGCGTACTTCTACCATACAAGGTTAGCTCCTCCCATCCAGTCTTAACAACAATCAGTTGTTTTCGCAGCCTCTTATCCCTTTTACCTATAGGGTTTATGGTTACGAGACTGCACCCTAAGTGGGGTTTTCTTCGGGCCGAGTGCAGTATAAGCCAAGACTTGTCAAGAACGGCAAGGTACGTTTCAAAAGTCTCTGGCACTCTTTACTCAACCGTGTACCTCGGCGCCGTGATCATATCTGCACTCCTTGGGAGAGTCATTATTACCTTAGTCGCCCAACCTAAGTCATATGCTTAAGCTGAGAATCCAAGATGCCTCTCCCGGATGGGCTTTATTGACCCCAAATCTCCATGACTCAGGTTCCGGTGGCGGTGTATCCTTTCCCTGAGCCATGTAACAGGTACCCCCTAATATGACGTACTTTAGGTCTTACATTTGCCTCTTGCGAAATTTTATTCGCGAACTA
Source organism: Papaver somniferum (assembly GCF_003573695.1). Taxonomy (NCBI): domain Eukaryota; kingdom Viridiplantae; phylum Streptophyta; class Magnoliopsida; order Ranunculales; family Papaveraceae; genus Papaver; species Papaver somniferum. The sequence continues at coordinate 33,797,891 of NC_039361.1, read as the reverse complement.
GGGTGTACACCATAAAGGTTCTCCCCTTTCTTTTATGTCATTGTTCTGTGATTATCTCTGCGAAAATTTCGCACATCATGATCTTGTTTTGATATGATTAATCCTGCAATTATTCTTTCAGAATTCATAACTTCTCAAAGCTTCTTACGGATAATATCTTTCTAAGTACAACCTGTTCCATGGTCTGTCTAATCTATGACCAACATCTCTTCCTTCTGGATCCATTAATCTATAAGCTCATGTTCCAACTATCTCCTTAATGATGTAAGGTCCATCCCATTTTTTCGCTAATTTTCCACCATTTTCTCGCTGATATATTGGTGTTTCTCGCAGAACTAAATCTCCTGGTTGAAATTCGCGTATTTTGACACGTTTATTATATTCTCTGGCTAATCTTCGCTGATAATTCTCCATATGTTGTAAAGATTTTTCTCTTCTTTCTTCTAATTCATCAAGTTTATTTAAAATCAAGCCCGCACTAAGATTTTTCTCCCAAGCTTCTCTTTTTGTTGTCGGAATAACAACTTCTGTTGGTAACACCGCTTCAACTCTGTATGTTAAACAAAAAGGTGACATTCCAGTAGCTACTCTTATAGTTGTATTATAATCCCATACTGCATTATGTACTTGTTCGCACCATGCTCTGTGATGTCCTTCCAATTTCTTCTTTAATATATCTGCAATTGTTTTGTTTGTTGCTTCTACTTTCCCATTATCTTGTGGATACAAAGGAGTAGATTTTCCACATTTTATCTTGAATGCATTAAGTAACATTTCTATATTCTGTCCTTCAAATTGTTTCCCATTATCAGATACGAACTGTGCAGGAATTCCGAATCTGCAAATGATATTTTCGAATATTAATGTAAAGATATCTTTGTCGCGAATATGCTGTACTGCCTTCACTTCTGTCCATTTCGTGAAATAATATCTTGCGACTATTAAGTATCTTCTTTGTCCAGAACCTGGTAAAAATGGCCCCACAATATCTAAGCCCCACTTTCCAAAAGGCCATACACTAGTTGAAGATGACAATGGTGCTTCAGGTGCATGTATTTTCTTTCCATGTCGCTGGCAATCTTCGCAACGTCTTGATATTTGTTTTGCATCTTCATGCATATATGGCCAGTAAAAACCTTGCATTTTTTCTCTATGTGCCAAAGATCTTCCTCCACTATGATTTCCAGCATCCCCACTATGTAACATTTTTAGCACCTTTTCTCCTTCCTTTCGTGTCAAACATCTAAGTGATGGTCCATTAAAGGATTTTAGGTATAGCAACCCATTTCTTAATTCATAATTCGTTGTACGGCTTTTTAACTTGTGTGTTTCCAATCTATTTCTTGGTGTTTCTCCTTTCGCCAAATATGCATGAAGTTCCATTCTCCAGTCTGTGATATTGTTGACTTGTTCTTCTTCTTCATTGTCTATTATCATCACGTCCACGTCTTCTTCTTCTTTATTGATTGATGGAGACAGAAGTGTTTGTATTTTTATGCATTTCGCAGTTGGATCTGTCATCATGCTTGAGATGAAAGCAAAAGCATCTGCGAGTCTGTTATCTTTTCTTGAAATGTGCCTCCATTTTATTTTTGGGATTTTCACTGACAATTCTTCAACCAGCTTCTTGTATTTCTTCAAGGATGGTTCATTTGTAGTACATTCTCCCTTTATTTGGCGAATAACTAGCTGCGAATCACTAGTGATCCTGGCATTTTCTAGTTTCATTTCTATTGCGAATTTTAAGGCATGTATCACAGCTTCATATTCTGTTTCATTATTAGTGGATGCAAATTCCAATCTGAATGAAAAAGCCATCTTTTATTCCTTCTGGCGAAATTAAAACAATTCCAACCCATTTGATGATCCATCTACCAATATCTCCCATCTATTTGGTTCTGTTAATAAATCTTTTGGATCTCCATGTTCTTCTTCTACATCCATCATTTCTTCTACTTCTCTACTTCTTCTTCTATCTACTCTGCTTCATCTTCTTCTAAAGGAAATTCTGCCAAGAAATCTGCAACAACTTGTGATTTTGGTGAAGACAAAATTTCATATTTAATATCAAAGTGGCCTACTTGTGCATTCCATCTCTCCACTCTTCCTGATCTTTTAGAATTCTTCATCACTGATTCAATTGGTACTTTTGTTAATACCTTTATCTTGTGTGCTTGAAAGTATATGCGGAGCTTAAATGATGCATAAACTAATGCTAAGATTAACTTTTCAATCTTTGAGTAATTCTTCTCAGCAGTATTAAAAGTTTTGCTAATGTAATAAATGGGTTTCTCCACTCCTCTCTACTCGCAATAACACACACTTAATGCATGCGACGTCGTCGCAAGATAGATCAATAATTCTTCTCCTGATTCTGCTTTTTGTAAAATAGTTGTATTCATAAGATGTTCTTTGATTCCTTGAAAAGCTTTTTCACATTCATCAGTCCATTTAAATTTCGCACCCTTCTTGAGTATATCGAAAAATATTTGCATTTGTCTGATGATCGCGAAATGAATCTCCCCAGCGAAGCTAGAATCCCATTCAACTTCTGTACATCTTTTATTGTTGCTGGTGTTGGCATGTCACGAACTGCTTGCACTTTTTCTGGATCAACCTGTATTCCTTCTTTGATACAATGTAGCCTAAAATTTTCCCGATGCAACTCCAATAGTACACTTCTCAGGATTCAATTTAATGTTATACTGCCGCATTTGTTCAAAAATCTCCCTCAGGTCTTGTACATGGTCTTTAGCTTCTTTACTCTTTACTAACATGTCATCCACGTATACTTCTAATGTTTTGTGTATCCATTTTGCGAACACCTTCTCTACCATTCTTTGGTATGTCGCTCCGCTTTCGCAAACCAAATGGCATTTTCGTGTAACAATATAAACCTCTAGGGGCAAAGAAAGCAGTATGTTCTTGATCTTCTTCAGCGAGAGGGATTTGGTTATACCCTTTGTACCATCTAAAGATGATACCCTATCATTTCCCGCTGCGGATTCCACCATTTGAGGAATATCTGGTAACGGAAAACTATCTTTGGGGCAAGCTTTGTTTAAATCAGTGAAATCTATGCAAATCCTGATTCCTTTGTTTTTCTTTGGGACAATGACCATATTCGCTATCCATTCTGGGTATTTAGCTTCTCTTATGATTCCCGCCTCAAGCATTTTCTGTAGTTCTTCTTCTATTTGGGAATGGTAAGTTGTTGCAATTTTTCTTATTCTCTGTTTAAATGGTCTCACATTTTTGTTAATCTCCAACTTGTGGCATGCAATTGATGGATCTATTCCCGGTATCTCATCCATGTTTCCTGCGAAAACATCTTTATATTCTCGCAACAAGTTAACAGTTCTTTCTTCTTCTTCTTCCATATCCATTTTGGTTCCAATTCTCAATATTAGAGGTTCTTCTATAGTCCCAACGTTTATTTCTTTTGTTGGTTCTGCGGCAGTGTAACTGGGTTTAGGTTCTCCCATTGGTGTTGGTTCTTTTATTGTTTTCATAGGTCCTTCTCCTTCTTCCGAAATTTCGCTGGGTATTCCTTTGCCTTCTTTTGCCCTTATCATATATACTCTAAATTCTTCTTCTTTCTTTGCTTCCTTTGCCAACTTTCTGCGAAATTGTTTCTTTTTTGCTTGTCCTTCATAATGCTTTACTTCAATTGATGACATAATTTCGCATTGTCAACATCTCCTCTGATTTCACCTATTCCATTTGGTGTGGGGAATTTAATACATTGATGCAACGTTGATACCACAGCTTTTATCGCATGTATCCATGGTCTTCCTAATAACATATTATATGGCGATTCCATATCCACCACGCACAACGTTACATGTGTTTCGATTTCTCCAAGTGGAATTCGTACCACTATCTCTCCTTTAGGTTTTGTTGGGATTTTCCAAAGCCGTGAACAAAATATGTTGAACTGGACATTTCTTCATCTTTAAATCCCATTCCCCGGAATGCGTGATAAAATATTATATCCACTGAACTTCCTGTATCGATTAAAGTTCTGTTCAATATCCATTCTCCTGTGGATTTTGTCGTTGTCTCCCTCTTTTCGCGTAATAGGCACTGTGACAACCAATGGAGATGTGTGGTTCAAATTTTCTTTTGGTATTTCTGCCGCCATGAATGTAATTTTTTGCTTTTCCCAATCTTTCAAGGGTGATGTCTTTTCTACTACCGCCATAACTTTCCTTCCTTCAAAATTTCGTTTATGTATTCTTCCTTTGATGTTTTCATGGAATTCATTAATCATCGTTTTTGTTATCATATTACACTCCAATCTTTTGTCATCTTCATTAATTCTATTCATCTTTCTTCTAACTGATTCACTGATTTATTTAATCACTTTCTTGATTTGAATATTCTCAACAACAATCTTCAACTTTCGATCTTCAGTCCCTGTTTCTAGCTAGCGCCATTATGTAGTTGCAGGAAATCCTACACTACACCCCTCATATGATTTCATTATTAATCAACTCATTTTTAGGTTTACACTCTTAATTTTATTGATTAATCTTTGAATGTTCTTACAAGAAAAGATAAGAATCAAGAATGATCTCTGCTCTGAACTTTCTCTCTCCTATTTACTTGTTTCTTACTCAAAAAGATCTCCCTCCTCTCTTTACAACTCGAACGACTATTTATAAGGAAATACATAGTGGATGCTAATCTGTCCTTTATTTTCGGGTATGGTCTGTGACATTCTCGCAACCTTACAAATGTTAATTTCGCAAACTCTCTAATTTTCGCAGGACTATCATATCTTTCTCGTGATCTTAGTTGACGTCATTTATTTTATCATTTCTGAAATTGTTCTGCGACGTTGTTGTGTTGTGTCATTGATAATTTCGCTGAAACATTGTCATTGCGAGATTCTGATCCTACAAATAATCTTCAATCTTTCCCTGTTTCTAGCGCCATTATGTAGTTGCAGGAAATCCTACACTACACCCCTCACAAGATTTCATTAACATTCAACTCATTTTAGATTAATAATCTTAATTTTATTGATGAATCTTTGAACAATCTTACAAGAAAAGATAAAGGAATCAAGAATAACCACTGCTCTAGATTCTCTCTCTCCTATTTACTTGCTTCTCAATCAGAAAAGATCTCTCCCCTTTCCTTTACAACTGAGCGGCTATTTATAGAGAATTACGTAGTGGATGACAACTAATTTGTCCTTTATTTTCGGATATGACTTGCGACATTCTCGCATCCTTACAAATGTTAATCTCGCAAACTCTCTAATTTTCGCATGACCATCACATTTTTCTCATAATTTAGCTGACGTCGTTTATTATTTCGTTTCCGAAGTTATTCTGCGACACTGTTGTGTTGTGTTGTTAATAATTTCGCTGAGGAAATATTGCTGCGATATTCTGATCCTACAGTGACTTAATCATGAGAGTATTCAATTCTGGACAAGGTTCCGGGGTTTTTCTGCATTTGCGGTTTCCTATCTCGTTAACAAAATCTTATTGTGCCATTTACTTTTAATTTCCGCATTATAATTGTTTTATTATAATTAAAGTAAATTGCACTTTTTACGTTAACAGGGAACTTGATATTGATCCCATTGATTTCGATTATTTCCGTACCTTTTATCAAGTGATCATTTTTTTGTTGTATTGTTTCGATTCCCTATCCATAGACAATCACATAAAGTGTATTGGTTTTCTCCACTTGCCTTTGATATTTAATTCACGAGTTAGGCCAGTCTGTATTAACCTGATGGTATTTTTCAATGATGTTGTAGTAAGATGATTCGTTCACTCAGACTTGTTGAAATTGTTTTTAGGATTAATAAAGGAAAAACACTAAAAATATACAAATTATGTCACAAGATGAAGAGACGCTGAGACGCGGGATTCCACTACTTTTCATATTGTTATAGTTCAATCATTAACTCTAGACAATATATCTCAAACAAAAGAAGTTGTGACTCTAGTTTTTTACCAAAAATAGATTTCGTAAAATATTATTTGTAAGTTAAAAGCATGACGCATCTAAAGTATTTAGAACTAAGCATGCGGCATCTAACAAAATAACAAATAATTAACAGAAATCATAAAGAAATTAAACCTATGCAAAAAGTCAATAAAAGAATTAATTCATTTACCACAATCATGAAAATTTGCTTCCTCCGTTGTCCCAGTGATGGGGTCTAGCTCCGCATGGTGAAAATACACTCAAAGGAATTTTTCATTGCTCATAATGGTGTTTACAAGGAGAAAATGGAGAAATAATTCAAAATCGGATTTGTAACAATTATATTTGTTACAAACCAGAGAACTACGACCCTCGGCTGTGGGTCGTATCGCTGTATCATATAAGACTGTCCCGCGACTGTCGTATACACTGTAGCATAAACGACTGCTTCTTGTAGTCTTATGTTCTTTGTATGTTCTTCAATGGCAGCAGCAGAGACAATCTCTGCAACTCCCGATTATCTGTTGTATTCTCACCCCTAACTCTCCATCCCCCCTCTCTGAGTCCCCATCACCCTATATATACTCCACAGGACCAAAATATCTCGCAGTAATGTCTCCAAATTCTCTCACAGCAAAGCCATTACTTGGGAATATATTATTTCCAAAATTATGGTTTTATATCCTTCTTTACTTCCTTCACGCGTCTATTGCAACTAAGAGTCCTCCATACACTTTCAGTACACGAATTAGAGTCCCAGCAGCACACACAATTCATATCAAATCCCGTGAAAAACTCTCCCACGAACGTGTAGCTCTGTTAGCTTCAATCTCACGACGCAGCCAATTCTAACCGAAAACATCGACCATACCATCCCTGTTTGGTCCAAACAGTCCCAAAGTAACCAAATCCAGTGCCCGAGTCGCATTCCAATGTGACCAAAATCTTAACAGAGTTTCCGCAGGAAGAAAACCCGGGAATATGTTCAACCCTTAAATCCACCGTTCTAGCTAATTCTGGTACAAACGACGACCATTACCATCTCTATTGGATCGAAATAGACAAACCCAATGAGTTTCAACTCTTGAATCTCTCTAGAACACGATTAAAACTCCATCCCTAATTCTGCTTGTGTCTGCATTATCTTCCCGCCAAAATTCATATTTGAAAATGAAGAAGAAGAAGGGGCAACCCCTATCCAGAGTAGGGGTGCCTTTAACAACTGGGGTGTTCTGGGGTGTAAATAATAAAGAGGGTGCCCGTAGTAATTAGTACCCCTTATCCAAGCGTGAGAGTCCGAATAACACATGTCCTCCGGGGGTGCTCCGAGCAATTTTTCGAGCCGAATTTTTCAACAATATTTATTTCCAAAAAAATACCTACAAAAACACAAAACACCATAATAAGTACGAAATTGGGTACTAACAATACGGAACATTGAGGGCAAAATAGTCACAAAAATGTGTCTATCAAATACCCCCAAACTTATTATTTGCTAGTCCTCAAGCAAATTTATTCTAGAAAAGAAAAATCATAACTCACTAGGTGGCCTAGTGATCGAGTTAATCTCGGGAGGGTTTACCAGAGGTGTACCCACAAAACCTTTACTTCTAATTGGTCACAAGTATCCAAAGAGCTATGAGGACATACATATTCTCAACCTGTCTCCAAGTAACCAGAATGCCAGAGAAATTAAAGGTGCCAGCTCTAAAGCTGACAAAAGAAAAGGGGAGACACATACGCAACACTGCTAGATAAAGACATATCCGCTACACAGCTAGATAAACATTGTAAGATGCGTCCGCTGATTTACAGCTGGATAAGATTAGGAGAGACATAAAGATAAGAGGGGCATCTGCTACACAGCTGGACTAATTACGTGTGATGAGTTAAACCAGTGCTAGAAAGATCTTGTGCCAGATTGAAAGCGGACTAACAAAGCAACCAAATGTATCTTTCTTCGACTCTCTCATAGTGCTCAGTAGAAACAACGTCTTCTTCGGCTTCAACTATTGATGATAAACTCTCGAACCTCGTAGAACCTTGACAATTTAACTTTTCTCCTTAATTTCATGCTTGAAACTCCATTATAAATTTCTACTTCCCTATGGCCTTATTGAACAAAACGTAACGATGATTTTTTCATTTTTCAATTTTTTTCTTTAAATTTTTTTTCTTTCATTTTTTTTTCACCTTTTTTTTTTTCAACACAAAAATAACAAGACAAAAATTTAAATGGACGTGAGAGAAGGACTTTAGAATTTGGATCTTCGCAACTTGTGATGTCTTGGTATCATGAACTTCAACAACTTATATCATTTGCTCTTATAACTTTTTAAATTATTCTTTTCTATTGTTGCTTCTAAACCTTAAACGTCTTCAACTTTCTTCATAAATTTTGATGTCGCCCTGCTTGTTGATGATGATAAGTTTCTACTGAGAGAGAGTCGTAATCCAGTAACTAAGACTACATTGTGAGGTTGCTTTGTCTTTCTGGCATTTCCTTCTGACCTACTTGCCTTTCCATCATGGATGGTTAGGTCCATCAGTGTTACCCTCTAAAAGGAACAAGTTCTCTCCTGAATTTCAAAGATCTCAATGTCTTTTTCTCTAATGTCTCAATATAATGTTATCCCTAGCAATTCCAATTTCCATCTTTTCGGTGAGAAACAATATGTAAACTTAGCTAACCGGATACTATGTGACGCTAGAAGTTTCACCCTTACCCCCAAACTTAAATCTAACATTGTCCTCAATGTTCTAAAGATAAAATTAAAAACATGAACAAGGAGAAACTATTACCACTTGAGGGAAAAGAAATAAGGAAGAATATTACCGTGTCGCAAGAATATTGGGTTACCTCCCAAGAAGTGCTAAGTTTAAAGTCTTCAGCCAGAAAATGGAAGAATTAGTCACCTCATAGAATCATAAAGTAATAGCCGGAATAACTGTGGATCACCAAAACCAAATAGGGCTATCACAAGTAAAAGGAATCCGCAACATCCCAAGAAAATTAGCAAATAGAGCACACCCTTGTCTAGTTTCATGTTTAAGACAACTACATCTAGTTGTGGTTCAGGTTCTATAACAGAGTCTAGATAAAAAGCTTTCATTGGTTGGATTTCCTCAAATGCATTCTGAATATTAGGCTGAAGAGTCTGGAAATACTCAAGTAAGAACTTAGAAGCGCATAACAAAAGCCTGAATAACTGGGGATCCTCTAAGTCAATCAGATTTGACTCACACAGCTGACCACAATGAAAGAGGTGGTCTTCCTTAAGAAAATGTGTCGACCCTATTCTCCTAAAGTAATTAGGTTCAGTCTCAAAACTTAATAACCGACACATCTGAAAAATCATAAGTTCCCACAATTGGAAGAAAATTTTTTGGCGGGAAAACGAAGTCAATTTGGGTATTATCGCCTGGGTAAACCACATCAACCAGAGGATTGGTTTCTAACAACTGGGATTCTTTCTGGACCTCATTAGGTTCGGTAAAATGTGTATGAAGATAACCTTGTAAGATGGTTGAGGCACAAATGTTAAGTCCTACACGAGGGAACTTTCTAATAGTTAAAGCACACGGAGAATTACCCCCAAAATTAGAGTTTTCAGGGTCTCTAGAAAGACTAGTCACAACTTCCCTAATTTCTAGGTCATCAGATTCCTGAAAATGGTCAATTGATTCTTCTAAGTCTGGTTCATCCTTGCTCATCTCTACGAGTTTATGGTCTTCGTCTAAGACTATTGTTTCTAAATCGCTAGACTCTAAAATATTATTCTCAGAATAAACTCGTTCCTCTAAATCATTATCGGCTTTGTAAACAGGAAATACTACATCGTCTAAAACGAGGGTATCTCTAGTCAAATCCTCATCCTTTTGAATAGGTGAATAATTATTGAAATTATTTGGATTTGAACTAGAAATAATATTATCATTGTAAAGCTCAATTGGAGTAACCATTTCCTGATCACTATTCCTACATAAGTATGATTCTCCATCAACACTATCCTCATCATAATAACATGAAAAAGATCGAACCTCATCAAAACAAGTAGTGCTACCAATTATAACCTCGTTATCTTGATTATGTAAATAACTATCTTCATTCTCAAGGGTATTATTGGATACACTATATTGGAAATTCAAGTAATTTCGAGCAATTCTTTCGTTCGTCTCAGCTATCCGCTTGAGGTGGTCTTCTAAAGAAGGTTCACTCATTATTGTAGTTCTTTCGTCTATAATTATATTATTCATCTCAGCTAACTTACGCGTCGACTCAGCTAACTTCCCGAGGGACTCTTCTAAAGGAGGAATAGGAACAGAGGGATCATAAAAAGGACTACTTTTCAATAGTTTGATTGTATCCTCTAGAGACGAAGAACTAGTACTATAATCTTCTTGCTCGTAAGACTGATGCACGTGTGGATAGTAATTGGGCTCACCAGGGTATGACCCATATCCTTCCAAAGGTTGGCGTTCCCAACCACTATTCACACTATGGTAAGAGTAATGTCCATATTGTTCAGTTGGATAATCATATTCATTGCGATGGCTATTACAATACCAGTTTGACATCCTAACTGCAAGGGAATTCTAAACAAACACAAAGAGGCTGACTCGACCACAACAAGCCTCATTTATCTAGCAAACAAAAAGCATGATGGATCCACTTAGATTGTTTCTAGACCAGCTTCTAATCCTTCGAAAGGGAATTCGTTACAATTTAAGCAAACCCCTCTGGAATCAATCCGAGTCAAAGTAAGTTGAATAGAGGCGAGGGAAGCTGTGTGGAGCTTTGATACCTAAGGCCTCACCACATTACAAGGCGGCGCAGTCACGCATTCAACTCACAGAAACCATCATGAACTTTGAAGTATGCTTAAAAGAGTAACCAATATTTTTCGAATGACTTTCCTATTAAGCTCGTTACCCTATCGGTCTCGTTCTAGTCAGTATTTTAAGCTTAGGTTCGCGTAGGTTACGTGTTCCTAAGGCGGGAAAGAAGGAAACGTTGATGAAATCCGATTCCTTATCTTGATTTGGCCATGCCTTGCCCTTTACTAGAAAATTAAATCCGATTTCAGGTCCTCAACATATATGCATACAAAATCATCCAGTAAACCCGCTGACAAGGGATTCGCGGGTGTTTAGAATTCTTACCTCCCGTTCCAGACGGGGGATGAACCGTTGAAGTCGACTCGGGCCACGAATCCTATGTCATGTACGAACCCGAGGGGCCGAGACGATATCGTAATCGTCGTCCTTCTCTGCACACAGTTTATATTTAAAACTACCCTTCCGTAGGGTTTAAAAAAATAAAGTCCCAAAGTTCAATGTCCGAAAATAAAAAAAAAAGTCCAAATAAAGTGCAAAAGAAAAGAAATAAAAAAATAATAATTACAAAAAATGGAAGGTCTCTAAAAAAAAATCTCTCTTTTTTTTTTAATTTTTCTTTCGCTCTTTTTTTTTTTTTTTGCTTTGTCTTTTTCCTTCTCTTTTGGCTTTAAGCTTTGATTCCAATTCTTTAGTATCCAACTTCAAACCTGTAATACAAAGACACACCCAAAGAAACGTAAAAAGAACAAATGAAATTAAAAAAAAAAAAACTAAAAATTCTACCTAAGCACAAATCCGCGTCGGCGGCGCCAAAAATTGATGGTATTTTTCAATCATGTTGTAGTAAGATGATTCGTTCACTCAGACTTGTTGAAATTGTTTTTAGGATTAATAAAGGAAAAACACTAAAAATATACAAATTATGTCACAAGATGAAGAGAAGATGAGACGTGGGATTCCACTACTTTTCATATTGTTATGGTTCAGTCATTAACTCTAGACAATATAACTCAAACAAAAGAAGTTGTGACTCTAGTTATTTGCCAAAAATAGATTTCGTAAAATATTATTTGTAAGTTAAAAGCATGACGCATCTAAAGTATTTAGAACTAAGCATGCGGCATCTAACAAAATAACAAATAATTAATAGAAATCATAAAGAAAATAAATTTATGCAAAAAGTCAATAAAAGAATTAATTCATTTACCACAATCATGAAAAGTTGCTTCCTCCGTTGTCCCAGTGATGGGGTCTAGCTCCGCATGGTGAAAACACACTCAAAGGAATTTTTCATTGCTCATAATGGTGTTTACAAGGAGAAAATGGAGAAATAATTTAAAATCGGATTTGTAACAATTATATTTGTTACAAACCAGAGAACTACGACCCTCAGTTGTGGGTCGTATCGCTGTAGCATATATGACTGTCTCGCGACTGTCGTACACACTGTAGCATAAACGAGTGCTTCTTGTAGTCTTATGTTCTTTGTATGTTATTCAATGGCAGCAGCAGAGACAATCTCTGCAACTCCCGATTCTCTCCTGTATTCTCACCCCTAACTCTCCACCCCCCCTCTCTGAGTCCCCATCACCCTATATATACTCCATAGGACCAAAATATCTCGCAGTAATGTCTCCAAATTCTCTCACAGCAAAGCCATTACTCAGGAATATATTATTTCCAAAATTATGGTTTTATATCCTTCTTTATTTCCTTCACGCGTCTATTGCAACTAAGAGTCCTCCATACACGTTCAATACACGAATTAGAGTCCCAGCAGCACACACAATTCATAGCAAATCCCGTGAAAAACTCTCCCATGAATGTGTAGCTCTGTTAGCTTCAATCCCACGACGCAGCCAATTCTAACCGAAAACATCGACCATACCATACCTGTTTGGTCCAAACAGTCCCAAAGAAACCAAATCCAGTGCCTGAGTCTCATTCCAACGTAACCAAAATCTTAACAGAGTGTCCGCAGGAAGAAAACCCGGGAATGTATTTGGTGTGGTTTTAAAAGAACCTACAACTTAGACCTGCAAGTATACAGGGTCAGTTGTAGTGAGTGAGGTAAGAAGGGGTTTGTCCTCAGGGACTTGGTGGGTGTTAAAGTTGCTTCAAATGGTCTTTACTAACTGATTCTATGCAAGAGTAAGACAATTGTTGTTTGGTTGGGTGTCGAAACGACGAAGATGATTGATAGTAACAGAAACAGTAAAGTAATATGCAAAGAAAGTAAATAGAGCAAATGATGAGAATGGTACTAGGGCCTTTGAGTCCACCACTAACTTACACTAGTTATTCTTCTCATAACACTAACCTTGTCCTTATATCTGATAACAAAAGGGATGTCAATCCTATGTATATCTAAGGTCACCTTGATATGAATGATTCAATCACAACTAAGGTATTTCTCCTAAGCATTAACTGTCTTTTCAGGGAACAGCTAATCAAAAGATCAATATATGGGATTAAGTATGAGTTGTAGTTCTTCAGCACAATATTATTCTAACTACAATGGATACATGGCATATACTGTGAAAGTAAAGTACTGAAGTCCTAAAATTGAATTTTATTCTAAAACAATTAAGCACAACAAGATTACTGCCATTAACAGGAATAACTAGTAGCAAACTAGGGTTTCATCTAAACCCTAGCAGGTGAATTTAGAACAAGATGAAGATGATGAAATCAAACATGAACTACTGCTTGGTGCACCGGCTAATCCGGGCATACCCCAATTACAACACCCACACATCAATTTATAGTTTACATGAGTTTCCCCCAAATACCTAATTTCACAGAATTTAGGGTTTCGAAAAAAGTTGAAATTAAACTTTACCTAAACACTGATAGCAATCAAATTCGTCGACCCATGCTTCTTATTCGTCTTCTCTTGCTCTTCCCATGCCCTATGTGCGTCTCTAGCTCGAGATATCTTATCAACTCCTCACCTAGGGTTTTCTGAATAGAGGAGAAGGAAATAAAATAGCTGGCTAGAGGGTTGGTGGAAGTGATGGTGATGATGGGTTTTGGTAGTTGTTTGAATGGAGTGGTTGAGGAAGGTGGTGGTTGAGCTCGAGGTGGCGTATGGCGGTGGTGATGGCAGATTATTCTCTGCAGACGGTGAGGGAGAAGATGGAGTCGATAGAATTGGAGAAGGGTGCGTTTGTTTTGCGGGTATAGGTGTTAGGTATTGTAGTGTTGAGCGGTTGTAGCAAATTCGATGTCCAGCGAAGATGATACGTTGGATGATCACATCTGGATTGAATCGAACGGCTGAGATGGAACAAGCTTGCAGCAACCATTGGATGCGTGATACAAAAATTCTGACGGCTTAGATTGGAGTTAGGTACTATGATGTTTGACAGGAGCTTCAAGATTTGATGCTCGGTGATGAGGCGAACGTTGGATGATGTGATGGATCCAATCTGACGGCTCTCATGGAAATGGGTATGGATATTGGAAATGGATTTGGGTAAGGGTTTTGGGCCTTGGGTATGCCAAGCCCATATCTTCTTTAAGGAAAATTCTTCCTCTTCAAGCCCACTTCTAGTTGATCCGGCTCTTGCAAAGATCATTCTTCGCTGCCTTTCTGCGGGAGTCTTTGACGTTTCTTTGCTCTTTTCGCTCCATGAGTTAACCAGGCTTTATTTAGTACCTAAAAATGCAAAATTAATCGAGAAAAGTATTTATTCTTGAAAACAACGAAAACACAGAATATGGGATAAAATGGAGCGTTAGTGCATAAAAGATGAGTTAAATGCCAATAAAAAGGGTGCAAATATATACAATATTTGGTACTCATCAAATACCCCCAAACCTGAATTTTACTTGTCCTCAAGTAAAACAAAACTAAGGAAATCCTACCTATACCACTGTCGCTGGTCTCTTGATTGCATTTAGCGAATGCAATAAGCCTTTTAAACCACTAAGTGTCCCAAGTGGACGAGTTGAAGTCTCGTGAAGGTTTGCTTGAAACGTACCTACAAAGTTCTAGGACAAAATATAAGCTCAGATTCCATCAAATGTGACATGTGCAAGACAGTAGAAGCTCACAGCAAAATGGAGATGTCAATCTAGCTATCAAAGGCACAATCCTAGCACTGATAACAAATAAAGACATGTGATAAGAGTGTAAAGTGTATCTACACATGTGTAAAGAAAGATCGGAAGTTATGACTACTAATCACCAAGAGATAGTTTTTTAGGCTAAGAACCGAGGTCGAAATCTAGCTAGCTGTCCGGCTTTACGAGAATTGTGAATGAGTTGGAGGTATTTCACAATTACTCGCGTTATACATCAATGGCATACACCCTTCCTTGCTTATTACAATAAAACAATAAAAGATGACTCTTTACATGACTCTTATTTACATTGACTACTCTCTTTTATTTTTGGAAC
Organism: Papaver somniferum; assembly: GCF_003573695.1. Classification (NCBI taxonomy): domain Eukaryota; kingdom Viridiplantae; phylum Streptophyta; class Magnoliopsida; order Ranunculales; family Papaveraceae; genus Papaver; species Papaver somniferum. The sequence continues at coordinate 33,782,695 of NC_039361.1, read as the reverse complement.
AAGAGAGAAGTATTGTCTTTACATGACACATATGGAATTGATAAATACTTGATATTTTTTTTTATTTTTTTTTTGTTTTTGATATTTTTCTGAATATATACATCATTTTTTTTCTTTTCTTTTTTTTTTCTTTGTTTTTTTTAACATGGTAACACTTTTGTTACATATACAAAAGAAAACAAAAAATTACATGACTCTTAGCAAGAGGTATCCCTTTTTGATGCACCCAGTTAAATTCTATGGTTGTTTTTCTTAACGTAACCTCCACCTTCTATCCCAACCAACCAAAGAACAAGCTAGTCAAGTTTCGTTCAGTATTCTAAAGTGATTGGCAACTAAAACTTCCGATAGAACACCTCAAGATTGAGGCTATACATGTATTGGTAGATCGTGCGCGTGCAAGTTTCTTATCACTATGTGAATTGTTCTAGAATCAGGGTGCCTAAATATCTAGACTAAGAATCCTTATGTTTACATATATGCACAAGAGTCAACATTTCAAGTTAAATGAGCTCCATTTTTATGTTTGTTCTTTTTTTTTTCAATTTTTTTTATTTGATTTTTTTTTTTCAAAAAGAAGGAGGAGTTTTGTTCTCAATTATAGCATGTTATCAAAGTATCTACTTTTCACCCCCAAACCTAAACTAAACATTGTCCTCAATGTTTCAAAAGATAAACATGATTATAACACATACCATGAGAACGATGCTAAGTGTAGAAAAAGGAAAGAGATTACCGGATATTGGCGAAAGCAAGTTTTGAACTCCATTATTCAAGGAAAAACCCAACAGTCACTCAACTGAATTCACATTGGATTAGAACAATATATACAAGAAACATATGATTCCACTAAACATTACCTACCAGATTATATACAAACAATTCACTATATACATACAGTCTAAAGAGTTGAGGACCAACCCAAAAGACAAAGTGTTGAAACATAGACAGTTTCAAACAACTAAAATTGGACTGAAATGAGAGCGAGAGTGAAAAACTGGATGAATCACCCCCAAACCTGTAATTTTCAGCAGGTTTACTTTTAAGCACAAAATCTTTCCATTTTAGGGGTGCAGGATTCACAAGGTCTAACTCAAAATGGACTTTGTTTGGGATGGTCAGAGAAATTAATTCCAACTGTGGTTCTTTAAAGATGTTATATTTAGCAGAAAAATAGTCCAAGAGGACTTGGGAAGCACAATATGCGATTTAGGTAAGAAAGTTGGTACTTTTAAGTTATTTTCATGGATAAGATCAATAGTACCAACACATACTTCCCGTAAATCATAAATTGGTAAATCATGCTCACATTCATCGAACAAAACATCAAGACCTAAATCGGTATCATGATTGTCCGTAGTACTCAAATCAACATCGGAAGAAATAACATTTTTTGACTTAGGCAAGGAATCAGACACATCAAATTCATTTTCATGCATAATAACATTAGTGTCTACAGAAGATTCAACTTCTCCTATGTCATGTTCATCTTCACAGAATAATTGTACGAATCCCATGTCAATATCAAAATCATATGAATTACAATGAGTATTAGAAAAAACAACATTCATGAAAGTCGAGGGAGAGAAGCCATATGTTATTGAACCAACAGGTTCCACAATGTTTTCATGTTCTTTTAACATATCATCATAATCATCATCATGGTAGCATGCATATTGGTCCTCATTAACAGTGGTGGTGTCCTTAGTCAATTCATATTCCTCTAAATTAGGTTCATATTCAACATCACTTAAATGAATGGGACTAGACACTTCATTAGGGACAACATACATTTCCTCATGAATTTCCTCCTTTTGTAGGTGATGCAAAATCTGATTTAAATGCGCCTGAATTCGTGATATAGATCTAGCAGAATTTTGTTGACTGAGTCTGAGAGCTTCTGTGGTGGAGTCTAAATTCATGGAAGTACAAAATTCTTCATGTTCAAATTGTGGTGAATGGTACATGTGTGCATGGTCATTAGGGTTTATAAAAGATTGATCGCAACCCTCAAAGGATTGATTATGGTCCCAATGACTACCAGCCTCACAATTTGTGGGCATTTCATAATTTGGATTTTCATGGGATTCTCTAAATTTCCTATAATCATGCAAAATATAGCAATATTTATCCGGGTGGTCTAAACCACCACATAAGGTACATGCATAGATTTCAGGTCGTCTATGTGAACTAGATGCTACAGATTTCTCATGTGTTTGCATTTCTAAAGCAGTGATCTGAGCCTCTAATTGATTCACAAGTGACGAATGTGTGAGTTGGATATTGTCTAAATGTTCATTTTCACTCAATGGTGGATGATACATGTGTGAATAGTCATTAGGGTTTGCATATTGAGGTTCATGACCTACAGAAGGTCCATAATAATAATCCCTATAACTATTGACATCATGGTCTGTGGGAGGCTCATAAGGTGAATCTTGCCCGTAAGCTTCTCTAATAGATTTATTCCCAGTGGAAGACCAAAATCCAGACATGTTATGTTTATCAAACAATCACACAATTCAAAAAGAGAAATAAGGCCCACACTTTTCAGTTATGGGTTTCAAAATTTTGGTTTTTTTTTTTAGGCTTTAAAGGTAAAGCCTATTTGGGATTTTTGGTTAAAAAGAGGGAGAAAAATTTTGGTTTTTGAATGGGAGAAAACTTTTGGTTTTAATTGGGAGATAAAAAGAAAAATTTGGTTTTTAATATTGGGAGAAAAACTTTGGTTTTAAAATTGGGAGCAAGCCCACATTGGTGGAGCAAGAATTTGGTTTTGAGTTGGGAGAAAAATTTGGTTTTTGGGAGCCAATTTGGTTTTAAAATTGGGAGCAAGCCCACATTGGTGGGAGAATGCACAACCCACTAGGCAGTTTGAAAAACAGCCTACAGCTGTGAATTTGGATGAAGTTTGAACAGGCCCAGTTGGTATTTTAACAGGTCCCAAAGCATAGCCCAGTATTCTTCAGGAGGCCCAACAGGTTATTTGGAAAGTGAGGAGCCCAACAGGAGTTTTTGAAATTGGAAAACTTGATAGATTTTCAAAGATTTTAAGCCCATTGTTCTCAAAGTTCCAAAGTTGATGTTTTGAGTACAAGGCCCAGTTAATGTTCAAAGTTAAGTTTTAAGCCACGGTTTAGTTACAAACTATAAGCCCACTCTTCAGTTAAACTACAAGGCCAGACTTCAGTTTGAAACAAAAATTAAACAAGCCCACAAATTTAAACAAGCCCACAATTCAGGGATACACAACAAGCCCACAGAACTGTTTTGAGTTTAGGCTTACTCAAGCAAATGCAACAACCCAGTTGGGTCTTAGCCAAACCAATGCAGCACCACAACTTCTCCTGCTCCTTTTCTTTTCCTTTGCTTTGGCTTGAACAGCAGCACCACAGGTAGTATCACAAGCTTTTTGGCTCTCGGTGCACTGCTACTCCTTTCTCCTCCAGCTCTTTTGCCTTTGCAGCAGCAGCACCAACTACCTGACACTCACTGTGTGTGATCAGTACACAGAAAAGGCATGGAATGGTGGAAGCAAAATGAACAACTGCATAAAGCAGTGCAGTTAGAACTGCAGATGAGCAGGCAGTTTTCAGAGATAACACAATTTGTATTTGTGCAGTAGGAGCAAGTTGCAGACGCAATAGCAAGGTTACAGTCTCACAGAGTGCAAATTACAAGAGTGCAGTTGGACATAGATGGAGATATTGCCAGTTACAGCACAACTCAGTTGAGATTGTCAGTTCAATTGGACTGAAACATAGCTAACAATATGCAATGGTGCAGTGGTTGACAGTATACCATTTCAAGTAAGCTTCAGGTGACATAGTTACAGATGCAATATGGCCTAAATGGCTGAAATCTGAACTGTAACTGAGATTCTTATCAGTTCATAGAAGCATGAGCAGAATTAAGACACAAGTGTGCTTATCAGTTCAAATGTGCACAAGACACCAATCACAGAAATAAGCCAAAAGATGCAAGCTATGTTGCCAATACAGAGCAAGATGCTAAGATGCAAGTGTAAGCAAGGATCAAATGGCACAATCTTTCAGAGGACAAGAAGTTTATAGGACACCAAATGCAGTTCACAGTGCTAGATGCAGTTGTACTGAGATGAAGTTACAGGTCCAGAACAGAATGATGTCAACTACACTAGCATGCTAGCACATGACAAAAGTGACTAAATACAAGCTACATAATGGGACTTAAATGCAGATGCACTTGAGATGCAGAACAGATATACAAGTTACAGATATGCACAGATTGAAAAACTAGTATGCAGGGCATGGGACAAAATACTGGAGAGTATGCAGTTATGAACAAAGATGCAGGTGGAGCTAAAACAAGATGGATATATGATGAAGTGATGCAGAACTACAGCTAAGTATGCAAATACAGCTAAGTTAACAGAACAACAGATGATAGAATGATGCAGCTACAGATGCTCAGAACTGAAAAAATTAAAACTACATCTAAACTATATTATCAATAGAAATAAAACACAAAAATTAAACACATATATACAGGGTGAAAAGTTTAAAATCAGTGAAGAAGGCAAAAGAAGCAAATACACCGCTACCGAGTCCCCGCAGCGGCGCCAAAAACTTGGTGTGGTTTTAAAAGAACCTACAACTTAGACCTGCAAGTATACAGGTCAGTTGTAGTGAGTGAGGTAAGAAGGGGTTTGTCCTCAGGGACTTGGTGGGTGTTAAAGTTGCTTCTAATGGTCTTTACTAACTGATTTTATGCAAGAGTAACACAATTGTTGTTTGGTTGGGTGTCGAAACGACGAAGATGATTGATAGTAATAGAAACAGTAAAGTAATATGCAAAGAAAGTAAATAGAGCAAATGATGAGAATGGTACTATGGACTTTGAGTCTACCACTAACTTACGCTAGTTATTATGCTCATAACACTAACCTTGTCCTTATATCTGATAACAAAAGGGATGTCAATCCTCTGTATATCTAAGGTCACCTTGATATGAATGATCCAATCACAACTAAGGTATTTCTCCTAAGCATTAACTGTCTTTTCAGGGAACAGCTAATCAAAAGATCAATATATGGGATTAAGTATGAGTTGTAGTTCTTCAGCACAATATTATTCTAACTACAATGGATATATGGCATACACTGTGAAAGTAAAGTACTGAAGTCCTAAAATTGAATTTTATTCTAAAACAATTAAGCACAACAAGATTACTGCCATTAACAGGAATAACTAGTAGCAAACTAGGGCTTCATCTAAACCCTAGCAGGTGAATTTAGAACAAGATGAAGATGATGAAATCAAACATGAACTACTGCTTGGTGCACCGGCTAATCCGGGCATACCCCAATTACAACACCCACACATCAATTTATAGTTTACATGAGTTTCCCCCAAATACCTAATTTCACAGAATTTAGGGTTTCGAAAAAAGTTGAAATTAAACTTTACCTAAACACTGATAGCAATCAAATTCGTCGACCCATGCTTCTTATTCGTCTTCTCTTGCTCTTCCCATGCCCTATGTGCGTCTCTAGCTCGAGCTATCTTATCAACTCCTCACCTAGGGTTTTCTGAATAGAGGAGAAGGAAATAAAATAGCTGGCTAGAGGGTTGGTGGAAGTGATGGTGATGATGGGTTTTGGTAGTTGTTTGAATGGAGTGGTTGAGGAAGGTGGTGGTTGAGCTCGAGGTGGCGTATGGCGGTGGTGATGGCAGATTATTCTCTGCAGACGGTGAGGGAGAAGATGGAGTCGATAGAATTGGAGAAGGGTGCGTTTTTTTTTGCGGGTATAGGTGTTAGGTATTGTAGTGTTGAGCGGTTGTAGCAAATTCGATGTCCAGCGAAGATGATACGTTGGATGATCACATCTGGATTGAATCGAACGGCTGAGATGGAACAAGCTTGCAGCAACCATTGGATGCGTGATACAAAAATTCTGACGGCTTAGATTGGAGTTAGGTACTATGATGTTTGACAGGAGCTTCAAGATTTGATGCTCGGTGATGAGGCGAACGTTGGATGATGTGATGGATCCAATCTGACGGCTCTCATGGAAATGGGTATGGATATTGGAAATGGATTTGGGCAAGGGTTTTGGGCCTTGGGTATGCCAAGCCCATATCTTCTTTAAGGACAATTCTTCCTCTTCAAGTCCACTTCTAGTTGATCCGGCTCTTGCAAACATCATTCTTCGCTGCTTTTCTGCGGGAGTCTTTGACGTTTCTTTGCTCTTTTCGCTCCATGAGTTAACCAGGATTTATTTATTACCTAAAAATGCAAAATTAATTGAGAAAAGTATTTATTCTTGAAAACAACAAAAACACAGAATATGGGATAAAATGGAGCGTTAGAGCACAAAAGATGAGTTAAATGCCAATAAAAAGGGTGTGAATATATACAATATTTGGCACTCATCAATATTCAACCCTTAAATCCACCGTTCTAGCTTATTCTGGTACAAACGACGACCATTACCAGCTCTATTGGATCGAAATAGACAAACCCAATGAGTTTCAACCCTTGAATCTCCCTAGAACACGATTAAAACTCCAACCCTAATTCTGCCTGCGTCTGCATTATCTTCCCGCTAAAATTCATATTTGAAAATAAATAAGAAGGGGCAACCCCTATCCAGAATAGGGGTGCCTTTAACAGCTGGGGTGTTCTGGGGTGTAAATAATAAAGAGGGTGCCCTTAGTAATTGAGTACCCCTTATCCAAGGGTGAGAGTCCGAATAACACATGTCCTCCGGGGGTGCTCCGAGCAATTTTTCGAGCCGAATTTTTCAACAATATTTATTTCCAAAAAAATACCTACAAAAACACAAAACACCATAATAAGTACGAAATTGGGTACTAACAATATGGAACATTGAGGGAAAAATAGTCAGAAAAATGTGTCTATCATAACCCTATTTCAAGTGGACACTGTGTTGAAATATTCCTTGAGTGATTGTATCTTCATGAGGTTTATACACAGTGGGTCTTGTATAGGTTGTGATCAAAATAAAAGATTGTGGTGTATTTGGGTACCCTCGTCTTTTCACTCCTCCTCTTTCTAACTTCGTTATTCCTAATACAAGTTTAAAACTTTATTAACATATTGAAAGTTGGTGAATTAACTAAAGTCTAGGATTGTAAGAGGTAGCAATCACACGGTTCGGCTACCCCGTAACACCTATTATGAGACGAACCCAATAAATATCAGTGGACCATGTAACACAGTGATATGTTCGGCTTGTAATGAAAAGTTAATAACAAGTCGAACAAATTAAGTCAAGGGTTCGGCTAGCCCGACAAACCCTATATGTGCTGAATCTACACCTAGTCTATGTACACTGCAAACTAGAAGAACATGGTTCGGCATAAATTCAATATTATATAACAAGCCGAACCTACGATGAAACTCCTAACTGTGACTAGGTTCGACGTATATTTGGTATACTATCTCAAGCCGAACTGTTCATATACACTTTCAGTCTGAAATTTTGAAGAACAGTTCGGCTTCAAACGCATCAACATTATGCGCCGAACCCTGTTCTGTAACTGTCTAAAACCCTAAGTTTTTTGGAATTCACCCTATTGAATCGATTAAAAACATCAAGTAAGAGATTGGGTTTGTAGAACATACTTTCTTATCCTCATTTTAGGAGTTGGTGCTTCGATTGGTTGATTTTATGGTTCAATTTCAGATTCAATTGGTTCTTCTTCTTCAATTGAGGGATTTGAAGACGATTTCGAACGCCTACCAGTTGCCTTTTTCTTTGTAGACCCATTATATAGTTGAGTTTAATCGACGATCAAATTTTCGAGAATCGACGATTATTCACGACGATGAAAAAAAAATTCTCGCGAGGGAGAGGAAGGGTTTGGCTAGAGAAGATGAAGAAATGATATAGAAATTGATTTTGATTTTCTTAAAACTGATTTTAGGTTTTTATATTAAGAGTAAGCGTAGATTAGTAATTAAAACGGTTGACTACCAAGGGATACCCCTTATAAGGAACCTTAGATGGGATTATTGGTTTGTATGCTCTGAAATTTTTAGGTATGCCCTAAAACAGGGTTCTTTTAGGACATAGATACATTCACATGGAGCATTGGGTCTCTTAGCGGATTATGAACCATGCGGCCCATTGGCATCCGCTCATCAGCTAACCATCACAATTGTGGGCCTTTATTGCGTTGGTGTAAGAGCTAAACAGATAGGGGTGAGCAAAAAGTCCGGAACCACGAATTTCACCCGTATCCGTCAGCAAAATTGTGGGTGAAACCCAATCCGCAAGACCTATAGGTCGGATACGGGTGGGATTCTTAAATCCTCACTTTTAACGGTTTGGTTGCGGTTGAATTTTGAAATTCGCGGATTCACCCGCATCCGCAATAACCACGAGAAGAATGCTTTTCTTCGGTAATTGCAGTTAGCAAGGAAAGACAAGGAAAAGATTGTCGCACTTCTGAAAAATCAGGATTAGATTGTCACGAGTGAAATTAAGGAGTCTCTTTGTTGTCTTTGTTCTCCTATAAGATGACGAAGTTTCCACGTCTAGCTTATTCTCTTATTTGATTGGTATAAGCTTTTTATATGATGAAAGTAAACAGTGCACATGTTGCAGCTATTTTATTGAATATACCGTCGTCTAATGCAGATTTGCAGACCACATCATCAGAAGTTCACTCCCGGGCCCGAACTCTGAATCTCCAAATTAAGTAAACTTGTGATGTTGTTTATAAATGGTTATTGACCAATTTAACTCCCCTTCTGTGGATGCATGAACTGATGACACATGACGTACGAGTCAATAACAAAAGTAGGTGTAAATGAACGTATGCAAACTGTAGATTCCCCAAACTAATAGCTGCTGGTTGGTTTTGGCTCTTTCCGTAATCAACCAAGAGGAAATTAGGTTTTATACTCTGTTTTTTTTTTTTTGAGACTAAATCCGTGGTTAATCCGCATCCGGTCTGTATCGCCCGCTGATCCGTAGATGTCAAATCCACGGTTGATTGGACCGGACACGGTTGGATTTTCCAAATTCGCAACTTTGACGGATTGGACGCGGGTGACCCTTAATCCGTATCCGTCCGTCCGTTGCACACCTCTATAAACAGATGCAGACACAGGGGTGAGCATGGGCCGGTATGGACCGGTTTTCGCCTCATCTGCATCCAATCCAATCCACTACGGATTTTAAATATGACATCTGCATCCAATCCGGATCCAACGGATTTGCATCCAATGGATGCACGGATGGACGGATTGGATGCGAATAATCCAATGGATTTGTTTTAGTTCAAGTTTATAGTAAAAAAAATAAAGTCAACACAAATGACTCCTTATAAAACCTATATATTCTATGCATGCATACAAATATAAAAATTTCATGTACAATACCGCAAGCAAACACCTTAAAATTCCTGAATGATTCGTAATATTTTCTAGAACTATATAAATGTCCTTAATTTAACGGATATGGATGTCCAACGGATTTTCAAGGTTGCATCCGGGCCCGATCCGTAATTCGTTGGATTTCAAAAATTCCATCCACATCCAACCCATCAACGAACGGTACGGGCATCCATCCGCACAAGTACAGTTGGTCCCGGTTAAATCCGCGGATTACGGGCCAAATGCTCACCCCTATACAGACATGCAGTTTCCTCACTCCACTCGTTCATTTCTTATAGCAGGAATCGCATGATGCATATTTATGAGGATGGTGCAGTGGTATGGGGTGCTTAAATTTTAGAACTGGCACCCATCTTTGGAATTGGCGAGAGAAGTAATCTACAAAACCATTCGCAAGGAGAAACACTGAATATCTGATAGATTAGAAGGTTTATATGCATCCCAACTGGCAACTGGGTAGTAACTTGATTATTTTCATTTACAAACTCGTTATCAAGAGAACTCACCAATTTGTAATAACATGGCATACTACGAAATTGATAAACCAGCGGCCGATTTCTCTTTTGCTAGAGTTTATGTGGAGAGCAATTCAAAACAAAACCATAAAGGAAGAACCCTGATTTTGGGCATACCAAAATCTTTCTAGGCATACAAAGCAATAGTCCCATCTTGGGTGACCTTATAAGAGGTAACCTATGGGTAGTTCAATTACCTATATGCCCTTAATACAAAAATCTAAAATCAGTTTTCTAGAAAATCAAAATCAGTTTCCGTTAACATCTCTTCTTCTTCCTCCTCTAGCCGAACTCTTCCTCTCTCGGGAAAAAAAAAAATTTCATCACCGTGATTAATTGTCGATTCGTAAAAATTTGATCGTCGATTAAACTCAATTACATAATGACTCGTACCAAGAAAAGATGGGACTAGGCAAACCAAATCGTCTTCTAATCCATCAATTGAAGAAGAAGAACTAATTGAAGATGAAGGTGTAGAAACTGAAATTGAACCAGAAATTGAACCAACTGCATCTCCAACTCCGGAAATGAGGATAAGAAAGTAAGTTTTACAAACTCAATCTCCTATTTGTTGTTTTTCATCGATTAAATGACGGTTACAGTGTTGGGTTCGGCTCAATGCCTGAAAATGACCAGGTATACTTCTAAATTAGTCCCAACTAGCTTTTTGTTGCTCAAATACGTAAAAAAATTCAATTTCTTACATTCTCAGAACTAATTACGGTTGGCATTTCGCTCGTAACCAACCATAATTCATAGTTACGGTTCGTAAAAGATGAACTACCAACCGTAACTGGTTAAATTTGGGGGAAAACCCAATTGTAAAACCAGTTAAGGTTGGTAACTAAATGTTCGATACCAAGCGTAACTGAGTTACGGTTGGTAAATAAAAATGGTTACCAACCGTAACTGAAGAAAATTTTCAGATATAAGAACATACGGTTGGTAATTGAACTATTACCAACCGTAACAACGTCAAATTCTCCAGTTACTGTTCGTAATAGAGTTAAAATCAACCGCAGTTCACATAAACCCATAAATTTGAATTTCAATTTTCACCTAAAACCCTAATTTCTGATAGAAATTAAACTTAAATAGAACAAAATAAACTAAACCCTAACTGGGTTTTCATAATATACCTCATATAAGTGACAAGTCATTACACTTGATTAATTTTCGAATCGCTGATTAATCGAAGACGACGAAATTTCCAGTTTTAATGGAGGTTACAGTTGATGGAGGAGAAGAGAAGATGAAGAAGAAGATGAAAAAAAAAACTGATTTGATTTTTTCTGATTCATTAGGTTTAAAAAAAATGATTTAATTTTGGTTGATTTAAGGTGAAAAGGGTAATGTAGTTAATTTACATCCCTTTTGGACATCCCCTAACCAACTAAAGAGACATTACTATCACAATGCCGCCCCTCTAATAAACCATGCCACCCCTGTAATAAGCTTGTAAAATTGACCCGTTGACATTGTTCTCTCGAACTGGCCGTACAATTTGATGTCCAAGTGAGTAGCCATAACCTCTTTGGGTTCTCCATAAAACACTAGCTAGGAGACACAAAACCTTGTGGCAACAATAAAGAGAATCTGATTTTATAGATGGTTTATGTTATCCAACTTGTGCATACTAACTTCTAACTAGATTAGGATTGTTTTCATTGATACCTTTATTACCTAGTTTAATTGGGGCCCCAAAAAACAATTAGGGGCCTCCAACTAGAGGACAAAAAAGGTCATTAAAACTCAAATTGAGTCACCTCTTAACCAAAATATTTTTAAATGGCTAAACTGCCCCTGAATGATTAGTATTACAATTTAATTAAGTTAAATTAATTAGTGTGGTTAGATTATGTTAGATTAAATTCAGATTTTAGAATCAATTTTTTTTTTTGTTGTTGTTTGAGTTGAGAAGAAGAAGAGGAGGTTTTAGAGGAAAATTTAGGGTTTTTAGAAGTGAGTAATTCAAGTAGGGGAAATGATGTTGGGGAAGGTTCAAGCAACAAAGATGATTGTGTTGATGGTAAGATTATCTTAAATTCTCCCATCGATTGGATGTATGTCACAACACAGAGAAAGAGTCGTCAATGTCGAGGGATGTATACACCAACGACTCTAGAAAGTCGTCAATGTATTGACACCAAAAATGACGACTCAAACCCGCAACTTTTCCAGGTTATGAAAAATCGTCAGGGTATTAAAAAAATTCATTGACGACCCTCAACAGTCGTTAATGTTTAGACTGTTTAAGTGACGACTCTAAACTGTCGAAGATTCATTAATGGCGGAAATGTAAGACAGTTTTGGGTCGTCATAAAAATGATCAATTCCCTGACGACCCTTTGGAAGGGTCGTTACTGTTTTGGTTATGCATTTGACGACTTAAACAGTCGTTAATGTTTTAGAAATATCGTTACAGACTGTCGTTAATCTCTAAAAAGAGTCGTTAGTGTATGACAGTTTAGAGTCGTTATTGTTTTGATCATGATGTATATGACGACCCTAAACTGTCGTTAATGTCAGTGAAAGGTCGTTAATGAGGGTCGTTACTTGAAAAAAAACATATTAATCAAGAATAAAATAGTATATTCATCTTCCGATTTTTACATCCTGAAAAATTTGGGGGGCAAACAAAGTTCCATGACCCCCAATTAGAAGTTATGGCCCACAATTAAACTAGGCTTTATTATTCTCCATAAAAGATTACGAACTTACAATATGCAAGAATCCAACAAGAAAAGTCCATACAAAAGCATTTAGAAATACTTGGCCGTTAAGCTGTACACATGAAGGCTTATTCTGTCTTATTACCTGGAGATTTCCTATGAAGCTTCGTTTAATTTAGTGTTAAATTCTTGACTAGTTTTATTAATCAATAGGCAAAATTGGAGTTAAGTTGTTTGTTTAGTTAGGCTAAAAATGACAAGAGTAGTATTGATTCCAAAAAAAAACTTCAAAACTCCTCTAATGTTGTTTTATCTAGTGTATTTTGTGATGTTTGTGGGCTTTCAACTTTCTCTCTTATTTTGTTCTTTTAGTAATAGTTCATATAGGTCAAAAGGGAGAAGTAGAGGTATCAAATTTTGCTTAGATTCCATTTTGTACTCTTCTAAAACATTTTAGTAAAGATTAATAGCGCGTTTGGATACAATTCTGTTTATGATTTCTGTTTTTCCAGAAACAGAAGTTAGAAGTCCAGATATTTTGCTTCATAAAAAGCCGACTTTTTTCCTTGTAGAAGTCGTTCTGGAATTCCACACCCAAACTAATTTCTTGTTTTTTAACTTCCGGATGTACATCCAAACGGCTACAAAAGTTTGAGTTTGAGCTGCTCAGTGTTCACATTACATTTCAATTTAATTCCGAATAGATGCCGAAAACCTTACGGATTTTGAAAAATTAAGGGCCAATAATCATTGGACAACTTCTTGAGTTCTAGGAAAATCTGCATCGGAAGATCTTGGCAATAACTTCAGTCATTAAAAGTAATTCATTTCTCTCTCGAGAACCATGCATCCGCATTGTAATCACATTTTAAAAAGACTCGCCTCAACTTGCTTAGTTGGCCCTGTTTTGTATTGCAAATAGTGGGATATTTTTGAAAGGTGTGAAATCCAACTCACCTCCACCCTGGCATACCACTGAAAACTCTCTTGAACCTTGGTTTATTGGCTGTTTTATGTACAATTTTGTACTTTTCTCACTAAATATTATCATTATTTGAACAACGTACCTACTAAATCAATAGGTTTTGACCAAAGTAGTACATAGGTCTACTTTATATAAACTAAAGAAAGATAATTTCGAAGACTTTGTGTACTTCTACTGACACGCGTGGACTTGTAAATTTGAATTTCGGAAAAGCAGCATGGTTCTTCTTTTCATAAAGCTTTTGGCTTCGACCAAACAATAACAAGCTCAAATTTTAACTGTTTTTAGATTTCTCTGCATATGATTTCTTTTTCCATACTGTTTTTCCATTAGCTGTAGGTGCTAGTTCAGTAATGTTTGTTGGTTGTCGCGAAAAATAACTGGCGTCGACCAAGATCTTTTCAATAGTATATTGGCGTCTGGTTGGAGCATGATTACAATGTTATGGGTCTTGTTGTGTCCGGCTTGATTGGGTATACCGGGATTGATTGGGATATATCTAATGAGATAAAATCTGGGTCATTTTGAAGTAAACCAAGCCACCTCTTAACCATGGCTAAGTTATCCTTGTTTAATTAACATTAAAGTTCTGATTAGATTAACTAATTAAGTTTAAATTGATTGAATAGATTAAAACTTATGAATTTAAGTTATGAAATTTTGTTTTTTATTGAACTTTTGTGGGATGATTTTTGATGAATTTTTTTTTTTTTTTGAGAATATCTCTTACAACGAAAATGAAAGCACACAACCGAAACACTTCTAAAAAGGGGATTGCAAATCTGTTGTATGAAATCATACTCAAAATCAAAGAAGAAATCAACACTTTCAGTTCTGAAAGTATGAAAAGTCGGCAAGGTCGACTAATGAAGATCATGCCGACCAATATCGGCCGGCAAGGTCGACGAATGAAGAGAATGCCGACTTAAAATGGCCGGCAAGGTATACGAATGAAGAAAATGTCGGCTTTATTGTTTTTGACACATAGAAGACTGTTATAAATGTGTCGGTATTCGGCGTGGTATTGATTTCTTACCTTGCCGGCTATATGTAGTCGGAATTTATTAACTTTCTTATCTTGCCGGCTAGCATTTAGTCGGCACTGTAGTAATCTTACAACCTTGTCGACTTTAGTTATCCCTAAAAAGAAAACTGAGTTCTAATAGATGCAATTCACTTTATTCATGCAATTTTGGTTACTACATTGATTGAAAGATAAAATATAAATCCTTGTCGACGGAAAAACGAACGCACTTAGCATGTGCATCAAGCCTTTGAACCCCTAGGCGACCCTAGTGGACGAGTTATAGTCTCGTGAGGGTTTACATAGAGATCTACCCACAAAACCTACATTAAAACCATCAATCTTCGTTGGAGGAATCTCAGTCATCTCCGGCATGCATGAAGTCTGGGGCATACTCCGGGATTTTGGAGACCATGAGTTCATAGCTTGCATCGAATGCGAATGCTTCCCCCTTTTCCTCCAAGTAGCGCGATTTGACGACTTCATGATACAAAAGCAAAACAAAAACTTACTTTGTTGGTGGTGTTTAGTAGGAAGACCAAACAACATGGATCACGTAAAATAAACCACAAACATACTTACAAATTGTTCAATAGACAAGTTGAAGTTGGTAGCGTTGAAAATCCGGGGTTGGAGAGCTAAAAAAGCAAGTATCGCATTTTCGATGACTAAGTGCCTATCATGGACTTGTTGAACACTTATTCCATTAGGATTCCCAAATTCTTGACTAAATTTGTTGTGTACCCTAGCCCAAAAGGTTACGGCATCCACCCTTACGGAGGACTGATGTCTAACTCGAGTTTCCGCGTACCACGCTTTGGTGATTGTCAAATCTTCATTTGAATCAAATGATGCCATTGTTGTATGTAGAGGTATTGGGAGAGTTAGATAGAGTGTATGATGATATGAGCTTTGGAGAGTATATGCAAATAGGTGTGTGTTGTTTTGTACATAGAACCAGTGTATTTATAGGATAGTGTCCAAATTTGGTCGTTATAGTGCCTAAGCACAAGTCAATCAATGCAATTGTACTTGCAAAAAAATTGAATTTTGAATTCGCCGGCGCGGTTTTTGTTTCCCCAATATGTCGACTAAGTTTGGCCGGCAGGGTCTTGATTTTCTTACCTGCCGACCTTATTATGATTTCAGGCATCACCAGTTCACTTTCTTCTGTTTAAACGTCGGAATGGTATTTGGTCATTAGCGTGTCGGCTTCATTATAGCTGGAAAGGTCGTAATTTTATAATCCTGCCGACCTTATTCTTTTAAGGCATTAGGAGAAGGTATTTTTGGCAACAGATAGTCGGCAGGGTCGATAATCTAATACCTTGCCGGCAGTCATACAGCCGGTAAGGTGGTAATTTGCTTACCTTGCCGACCTTGGTAACTACACCATTTCTGCTGTCAGAGCCGGCAGTCTGACATTTCATAACTCTGTCATCCCTGGTTTAGTCGGCAATGTAACATAACAAAAGCATGTCGGCGAAATGATTGAAACTTTAAATAGCTAAACAAATCATTCATTCAACAACTAGAAATCCAATATTTTTTGTCCAAAATACGAAAACATGTCCCATAAACCTTAAAAAAACATTTGTCCAACCATTAACCTTAACGTTTGTCTACCACAACATAAAGAAATAAACTAGGAATGCATTCATTCACGACCACAACCACGGCCCCGTTTAGGAGCACCACCACTACTACTACATTCACCACCACGGGAACGACCTCTCTTTTTGTCAGCATTCATCTTGGCTTGTGCTTCCCTCCTGGCTTTTTCTTCCCTCTTTACTTCAGTATCATCTTGCTTGAACAATTCGGTGGCATCCTCGTTGTCAACATTTCTAGCAAAGTCAATGTGCTTGATTTGTTCTTCAATCGACAAAGGCTCTCATCTTTCTCTCGCGCAACACATCACCCTCACAAGGTTCTTTAAATGCTCCTTCTATTTTCAATTAAACAACAAACAATTAATAGAATGATTCGATAATGTAATGTTAAAACAGTAAGAGCAACTCTAAAATACTTAAAAAGAACTTAAGACTTGTTGTTGGGTCTTTCGATGCCATCTTCCTCTTACGAGCCAATTCTTCAGCAGTCATTTCCCTAATAACAGTAGAACGAGCCCAACCCAAGTACCACGGTATGTATCTCTCATGAGCTTCATGACCTTCTGTCACCTCGTCCAAAAGACTCGTATCGAATTTACGGTCACGTCTTTCGTTCCAATGATCTTTAACTGGAGCTGGAGCGTAAGCGACGTTAATAATTTTTTGGGACGTGGTGAAGTCCTCCCTTAGTACTTTAAAGTCCGGCTCAGCATCGAAATGGGGTTCTTCGTGGACGTAACCCAATTGTCGAATTACCCGATGTGGATCGTACATTGAACATCCATGGGTGCACAACAAGGGACCGTAGTATAATGCAACATCATCTCTCCTTTGGATTAAACCTTGATTTCTAGCATCTCGATACGGATCAAATATTACCTCATCCGCAGTCAATTTGTCGATGGCGATTCGGATTTTGATAAGCTGTTGCGGCATTTTCTTGTCCTGACTACCCTTAAAACTGTATCTTTGCCCTCTTGGCTTATCAATCGCAACATTCTCATCCACTTTGATATAGGAGTTGGCTTTCACCAAAGTAGGGAAGTGCTCATATATCCAAACCTATGCAAACAAAGTTTAGTAAGAATCATATCTTACGAGAATTCTGCAAATATAAATGATTTAGACAATAAAATTACCTGAAAGAGACATATATTTCCGTTAACTTGCGCAGTGAGTGCCCTTGAACCCTTTGTCGATGTGTTGCAGTCAAGAGTTTTTCACCAACACAAGGAGGTCTTGCAGTTTTATTCTTTCCCTTTTACGACCTAAACAAGAAAAATTTAAAAAAAAAAAAACAGTCGGCAGGGTCGACAAATATAACCTTGCCGGCGACACAAAAGTCGGAAGGGTCGATATCTAAACTACATGTCGGCTAAAGCATAGTCGGAAGGGTCTTATTCCAATAACTTGTCGGCTTATAACAACTTGAACACAGTATTTTCAACATCAATAGTCGGCAGGCTCTATAATCAAAACAATACCGGCTAACATAAAGCCGGCAGGGTGGTATTCAAATACCATTCCGACGTTTAAAATTTAAGGCATCTGGAGACACAAACTATTTTCGAAACAGCCGGCAGGGTAAAAAATTATAACACTGCCGACTATAAAAAAAACTACCACCGGCAAGCTCATAGGTTGAATACCTTGCTGACCCTGTAAGTAGCAGTTACAGATATTAACAGCCGGCAAGATCTTCAACCTAAGAGCTTGCCGACCAAACCTAGCTATGAAATGTCGGCAAGGTCGTGGAACAAACACCTTGCCGGCTGTATAACTACAAATTTAAAATTTTGATTTTTCTGGCCTAATTTGACATGCAAACATGAAATTGAAGTACTAGATCAGTGAGTTTAAGTAGGCCCTTACTTTCTTAATCGCATCATTTCTCTTTTTTCAGCGGCTACGATTTCTTCTTCTTCAACCGTTTTTTCTTCTCTTTTTGTTGAACTAATTTTGCAAATCCAGGGTTGTATTCATTGGGTTTTCTATTAGCGTCTTTCATACGAGTTCTCTTCCGCCGTGTTGGTTCCATTTTTGAAGATTAATCGGAACTTTTGAATCGACGATTACGACGAATTAATTGACGAGTTTCGGTGGTGGGGGATGGAGGAGTCGTTAAGGTGTTTGAGGAGGAGAAGAAAAAGAGAAGAAGATGAAATTCAGAGAATGAAAACTGATTTAGCGTAATTATAATTGTAAAGGATAAGCGTAGTTTTGTAACTTTACCCATTAAGACTCCCCCTTTGCCCTTAAAAAAGAGTTCACTTAAAATTGGGTATACCCCAATCGAGCCAGGTTGTTGTATGATGATATATCCGAGGAATTAGTATATGATTTCGGATAAAAAGCATGATTTGTTGGATATATAAATCCGTGACAATAAAAGTGTAGGAAATACCAATAGGTCCTACAAATAATATATTAGGATGAGTTTGGTCCAGTTGACTCAGTCAACTATCTGTTTGGTCCTTTTTGGAAATATAAATTATAGTTTGGTCCTATAAATTATTGTTTGGTCCTAGGGTGTATAATACCCACGCGGGATGACGTCGTGGATGATGTAATTTTCTTCTGGGAGTGATAGAAATAGCCTTTTAGATCCCTATATTTAGGATTTATTAGCAAAAAAAAAAATCATTTTTAGATTTCGTATCTCTCTCCTAGATTTTCAGATCTAGTTTTTCTTGTTCTTTATTTTTTTTTCTCTGAAGGTGAAGATGAAGATGACGACGGTGTTGAAGATGATGATGAAATGATGATGATTTGTATGTTCTTTTTCTTTTGTATTGATATTGTTGCTATTGAAGATGGTGGAGACGATGAAAACGAATTTGTGATGAACTTTTTTTGAATGTTTTTGTCTCTGCTGCTGCTGATGATGAAGAAGATGAAGATGATGATGAAGACGACGATGATGATTTTTCGTTTTTTCGTCATTTTTTATGTTGCTGTTGTTGAAGATGATGAAAAAGATGAAGATCTGCAGCTGTTGCTACTGTCAAAGAAGATGATGAAGACGATTTTTGATGTTGTTGTTGCTGTTGAAGACGACGAAGATGATCAAGATGATGATGTTGCAGTTCATTCCATAAATGAACTCTGTTTTTTTGGTGTTTTATATGGAGTTCATTTCTGGAATGAACTCTGGTTTTTTTAGGTTTTTATATGGAGTTCATTTTTGGAATGAACTCTGTTTTTTAGGTTTTTTTATGGAGTTCATTTCTGGAATGAATTATGTTTTTTTAGGTTTTTATATGGAGTTCATTTCTGGAATGAACTCTGGTTTATGTAGGTGATTTCTGAAAAATAAGTAGAAATTAACAGGAGTTCATTTTGAAGAATGAACTGCTACAAAAAAAAAGTAGAAATTAACACGGAAGGGTACTTTTGTTCATTTAATATTTTTAAATAATTATGGACCAAACGGTAAAGGCGTTTTCCTAAATGACCAAACTGACTTGAGACCACCTGAAAAAGGACCAAACGATATTTTTCCCATAAAAGTACGTAGATGCCCTTATTGTATATGGTGGTAAAAGTAGCAGGTAATGAAATCAACCTGAATTCAAAACTTGTCCGCTAACGCTGTAAATGAATATTTCAAAATTCATTCGGATTCGAATCTGTAATATCAAATATTATCCGAAAGTAATTTTCGGATATTGAATTTTGGGTAACGGCAGTAACGCCAAAACATCTTCAATTAACGGTAGCAACGCCAGCAACTTTACTGATTTTTTGGTGATTAGCAACAAAAGTCTATACAAATTCAAATCATTCATCTGTCATGTCTTACCTTCTGAGTATTTGTGACTTGAATTACAACCCCAAATCTTTTGGACGCATACTTATTTCTTTGTCCCTGTATTTGTGACTTGAATTACAACCCCAAATCTTTCCAAATTTAAAATAAATTCGTACTACATATTTAATTTGCTTCTCAGCTTCAAATCCATATGCTTCTTAATCTTCAGAAACCCATATTCACGGTCGCTAGTTGGACCCTAACTTGCTGTTAGTGGACTTGTTTCTATCGCGCTCTTTTTCTCGATGATTTTCTTTCCGAAGTCGAGTACCATTTCTTTGTTGTCTCAATTTTCGTTTGGTTACTATAATGCGGAGATTTCAAAAATCTGATTTAAGTTTTCTGGGGTTCATGACACTGTTATGGATGCAGAAGAAGACAGAGAGCGTTCTTTGGATGTGGAAGAAACGTGTGCGGCTACCAAGGATAATTTAGACCGAGATAGAAATTATTCAAGGATTGAGCTAGTTAGTGAGTTAACTACGATTTCTGCACTCCTCGGATCACTTTTTGCTCTCCCTTTAACAAAATTCTAAAAGTAACATTATTTGCAATAATTATCGTTACATATGATTACCGTGTCACATATCCACATTGAGGTTTATGATTTTGTCTTCAATAGCCAACAAATGAATCTAAATTTAAAAACAATTAGAAATTTCACCATTGACCTTTCCTTCATCTGCGGGTTTTCTCATGACAAGGGTAAATTGGGTAACTTTCCCTTAACGTAATTTTTGGCAATTGAAAATTTTGAATTTTCAGTTCCTAAATTAAACCTGCGGATTTTTGTGTCAGTTACCAAAATTTTTCAGCCGTATCTTATATAGAAGTTTCACATATCCAACCTATGTCGAAAACCCTAACCCTGGGTACTTATCCTGGTCAGATCATCAAGGATCTCCTCACGGTTAGAACAACTTGTGCATAACGGTTTCAAGTTATTAATCTAAATTTCTGCTATCACAAACATTATGCATAGAAATACCATTTATGGGGGTTTATCAAATCTTTCAAGAAGAACCTAATCTCTACTGCTAAAATTGATGTTGCTGCATGTGAATGGTCTAACAGTCTTATAGGAAAAATCATAGCTCACGGTGAGCTTGACATGTAGGAAATCAAGAAATATATTGCAATTATTTGGAGGAAGTACAAAAATATGGAGATTAAAACAATGGGTATAAATCTCTTCGTCTTTAAGTTTGGTAGCAAATAGGTTGTTGATAAATTACGTAATAAAACTCCAAGGACTATTATTGGTTACCTACTGGTGCTTCAAGTATATAATTCCATTTCGATTCTATCTAACTTCAAAATTACGAATCAACAATGTGAAGTTCAAAAACTTGGAACTGGAGCATCTGGATAATGATATTATTGAGAAAATATGCAACGACATTGGAATACTTGGGAATAAGAATCACCTAGGAGGGGGGAAGAAAATCGGCAAAACTGTTAATGTTAAGATTGAAGTTGATCTTAGCAAGCCTCTTAAAAGAGATACTTGGCTACTAAATGTCAAGAAACAAAAGATCTGGATAAGATATCACTATGAAAATCATCCAAGGAAAATATGGCCCAAGTGTTTTGTCATAATTCATAAGGCTGAAGAGCATGAAGACTTGGCTCATTAAAACATGATTTTCATATTCACCAAGGAGGAATGGAACGGTTATTAGAAAATATGTTGGAGGTTTAGGAGGACCAAGCTGATATGAATCAATCTTCCAACTCAAACAGTTTTTTTAACGAGTCTATGCTCATTGAGTCAACGGATTTTGTCGTTGGTATTAATGATGGGCATCATATTACTGTTTGACACAATCGAGCCTAAATGGGAAATAAATAAGTAGACATGATTCTTCTTCTGTTTTATCTCAGAATCCCCAAACCACTACCATCACTCTGAAAGAAATTGCTATCACCCTCAAAATCCCATTGTTCCTTTAAAGAACCCTCTTTTCGCTGTAAGGGGCGATGATAATTACATATATGACAGTGATTCCCTTCTTAAGATATAAACATGGTAGTAACGGAAAGAAGAGGATATGAATCTAAAAAAGCGGGGGTCTAACAACCACACCTAACGTTTCTTTCGACAATCTGTATGGACTAACTCCAATATAGCTCCAAGAGAATCAACTAGACATTCAGACTCAATCAAGGAAATATATCCAAGAGTTATATCTCTGTTTCTCAAAGTAATCAGCAAATTAAACAGATAGAATCTATGAGCCTGATTATAACGAGAAAGAACTTGAACGGTACCAAAGATTAACGTTCAAGTGTCAATCAGTTTCAATCAACAACCAAAGGTTGAATTTACCAATTGATTGAACTACGCACAACCTGTGATATTTCAATTATATAAATAAATATAATCCCGAAAAGAAATAACATAGACACCAAAAGTTTTGTTAACAAGGAAACCGCAAATGCAGAAAAACCCCGGGACCTAGTCCAAATTTGAACACCACACTGTATTAAGCCGTTACAGACACTAGCCTACTACAAGTTAACTTCGGACTGAAATGTATTTGAGCCCTAACCAAGTCTCATACCGATTAAGGTACAGTCACGTCCCTTACGCCTCTGAATCCCAGCAGGACTCTACGCACTTGATTCCCTTATCTGATCTCACCCACAACTAAGAGTTTCTACGACCCAAAGTCGAAGACCTTATAAACAATACTGTCTCACACAGATAAGTCTATTCTGATAGATAAATCTGTCTCCCACATAAGTACCTATGAAGTTTTGTTCTGTCTTTTTATAAATCAAGGTGAACAGGAACCAATTGATAATTCGGTCTTATATTCCCGAAGAACAGCCTAGAAATATCAATCACCTCACAATAACTTAACTATATGGTAGTAGAAGTTATTGTGGAATCACAAAGAATGAGATGAAGAGCTTTGTAATTACTTTTTATATCTTACCTATTCGAGATAAATCTCGAGCAAATCTTAGAGAAGATAATACTCAATACGATAGAACAAGTAACATCAGAACACGCAACTACAAAGAAAATAGTTGGGTCTGGCTTCAGAATTAATCTCAATAAAGTCTTTAAGTCGTTAACCTATAATGGTTTTAGGAAAAACCTAGGTTAAAGGAGAATCGATTCTAGTCGCAACTAGTATCACACAGGAGGTGTGGGGATTAGATTTCCCAGTTGTTAGAGTTCTCCCTATATAGTCTTCAAATCAAATCAATCAATATTTACCTATAGATGAAAACCTGATTTAAGATTCAAGCTAAGTTTGCTTAAAACCAAAGCAATATCTGTCCACCTTTAGATGGTCTTAGCTTGTTACACACAAATAAAATATACATTCACTTAGATATGGGTAACCGTACCTAAACGTGTTTATTGAGTTGGCTCAATAACAGTTAACCGAAGTTAGCCATATGAACACTTTGTATTAACCACATTCATCTAAAACTTCTAGATCAAATGATAATCAAATGAATCTAATTTTGTTACTCATAGAGTTGTTCAATTGTTTATATTCTCATAGAAGTATACAAGACGCAATTGAAATCGGATTTGATTCAAGAGAATCAATTCATGAACATTTATCCAATGTTTGCAAAGATTGCATTCCTTAGTATATAAATATATTTGTTCATGAGTATGAAATCATATTTAACCGATTTTAGAACTTAAACCGACTCAGTTTGCAAGGGGTACGCAAACTTAAGTTCCGGACTTTGGTCATGTACGATAGTTCGCAAACGGGTACGCATACTGTCGTTCCGGACCGAACTCAGGTGAAATCGTTTGCAAACGGGTATGCAAACTTGGTTCCCAGACTTTGAAGTAAAAACCGTTCGCATACTGGTATGCATAATTGGTTCCCGGACCTGAATCATGCTACAACAGTTTGCATACTGGTATACATACTGTGTTATATCCAGACAATGGTTATTTGTTCTAAACTCCCATTTCAGTCACTGAAACATCCTTAGAATATGACAATAGATGTCTCACACAAACTATTAGCTTATAAGTAATTTTCAAGTTATAAAATGATCAATACGAAACATTCCGTGTCTACATCAAATGACTGTCTCACACAAATCATGTAAGATGTTTCAAGGCAATTTTCACATGATCATCTTTTGACTCATCGTTTAGTTTCCAACAAATAAATCGACTAAACTCGTCAAGCATAATGATGAACGTAGTTAAAGCAAAAAGCTTTCCAACACATATTTCGAGAAAGATATAAGCGAGTTAAACTCAGATCGAAATATCAAATGTGTATAATGTAAAAGTATATATAGTTATACGACTTAGTCTCAATAGGAGATAAAATAGAATAGACTTTTGAGTGATAGATAAGTTTTAGTCTCCACATACCTTTTGTTGATGAAGTTCCTCCAAGCTCTCCTTAGTAGACCTTCGTCTTCAATCGATGAACGTCGTGAAGTCTAAAGCTCAACTACACATTCTATCCTAAGCCGAGGCATATCTATAAGTAGACTAGAAATCAAGACTTATAGTTTTGATCACCTAAACTTGACAAACAAGCTTGAGATAGCAACGCTTGCGAGTTCGACCAAGCAGTGCTCTAACAATCTCCCCTTTTGTCAATTTTAATGACAAAACTATCAATACATATGGATTAAAAAATAAATAAATTTTGTAGATTCTCACCCAACATGCTTGATTTCCTTGGTTCTTCAACAATCCTTGAATTCTTCGTCACTCCATGTACTCCAAAGATTTTGAACGTGTTTAACTCAGCATCATTATTGTTGAAGATCCGTAGCCATAACAATAAGAAAATTGATGTTCTCAATTATTGTTATACAGTGTCATAGTATTATTACACAACATCAAAGTTTAATTGTATCACAACTTTGACAATAATACTACGGTGATATGTATCACTACCCCTTAGTCAATACTTCATCTCTCAATGAAAACCACTCCCCCATGTATAATGATCCGTAAACCATATGTATGTAGTGTGAACTACAAAATAATTCTCCCCTTTTTTGTCAATATAAATTGGCAAAGGTACGAAAACTAACGGGATCATAATGAAATTCTTAAAGAGATTATTCATGACTAAAAGAGAACATATCAACTTTGTTTCGATGATTCACATAGTCGAAACTTAGTGTATTCATCAAGGAGTTTATAAAGGTACAAGATAAGTCCTACAATATTCCACAGCCGCACTCCCCGCAAAGATTTGGCAATTAAGTACAAGTTCAATTAAGAACTCTTCCCCATAAAATGTCATTCCCGAAAGAACAACAAGAGCGACCTTACTTTTACAAGAAAAGAAGGATTTCTTTGGACATTAACAAATCACATGAAACATGAATTTGTATCCAGTAAACTCGAATAAACTAACTACAAGAGAACCTTAATGATTAATTTAATCGGAAATGCTCAACATAAGAAAACTTACGGAGCCATACATTACTTTCACATAGAAGTGGATCAGGGAAAGATCAGTACCGCGGAATATACAAAAATTCATTCTATTTTTTATCTATGTTTGCATAAAGACATAATATACTTAACTTTTGACATATATGAGATAATAATGGTTCGCGGACGTAAACACACATATCCCATAACAATTTTTTTGCAATATCTAAAACCATAAAGATTAATACTGGAAAATCATTTTCCGAATAACTTAGAGTTTAAATAAATAAATCTAAAACATTGCAAGATGAAAATCATTGGCAATAGCTATGTGTAAGCACAATATTTGTTATTCTAATAAAACACAATAATAAATTCTCATAAGAAGTTTCCTAAACATAATAAAAAGAAATAACTCCTAAAAGCCAACAAACAAACTCAAGCAGGAGTTAAGGAAAACTTCCGGACCCTCACGGTTCTTGAGATCTTTGAGCTTGTGATTGAAAACATCCACTGCTTCTTCGGAGAAGATATCCTCATTGAGAAGATCTTTAACATGTGTCTTCAAGAGAACAAGGTCATAGTTAACCTTTTTCAACTCAGTTCGTAACACATCGAGACCCTTCATAGTATCAACGAGTTGCAGTTTCGCTTCCTCAAAGTATTTAAGAAAATCATGAACCACTTCGGCTGAAACCATCTCATCATTCTCTACATCTTGATGAGTATAAGCATAATAGCATGAGACATCACAATAATCATCAGGATTTTGATATTTGATATCATCAACTTCTATTAGGGTTTTTTTCTTCTTCCCTTTGGACATGAAACCAATACCTTTATCAAGAAAACCTCTTGCGAAATCACAAGTGCGATAAGGTGATGACATTCTTGACAAAAACGAAAATAACCTAGAGTATGTGTACCTGACTCAATAGGTTGGTATTTAAATGGTTTCTTGGGGAATAACTTTAGGGTTTCTAAAAATTGGTTCGTGACAAGTCAATGTGGATACGCATACGAAAATCAACATGGTCCCCAAAACAAAAACTTAAAAATTGTAAACTACTCCTTTACAAGGTCAAAGGAACACATCAAAAGTTTGTTATGTGAAAATCTTCTTTCACAATTTTTTGTCTCAATAAATTTTATATTCTCAAATGAGAAAAAACTTAGAGAACAAAAGTAGCTCACAAATCAATTGTAAAAAAAAATCAAAATTAAAAAGTAGACACTCGAAGTGATTCTCGAAACAAAACAGTACTTAGGAAAAGCTATCTGTGGACAATAATATAGCTATGAACGATAAGAAAATAACTTAACTAGTCAGAAAGTATTTTACCAATAAGTACACCTAATTATCAGCATCTCTTACTCAACAAGATTTTTCATGAGTAAGATCTCAATCCTTGTGATTAATTAACACAAGTATGAACTTAAATTTATGCTCATCAAATAAAAATTGTTCATGGTTAATCCTCTTTTTCCTTCTAAATTTTGGAGGAAACCCTTTTTGATGTGAAAAGGTATCATAAAACTTACTATCATCAAAGTATGAGACTAAGTTTGAATCCTTACCAGAACAAGTTTGTTTTGAGGATTTTGACAGCTTGTCGATGAGATCCTTGTATCCTTCAATTATCAAATTAAGATTGTCCTTTATATATCCATTGTTGTTTTCACTTACCGGTACCTTTCTCACGTCATGAACATCATCCTTCACCTAAGGTTGAGAAAAATCTTTCTGAAATCTCCTTGACCGATTTGTATTAATGCTATAATTAGTTCGAACGTTAGATGAGCAGAATGAACTTACCTTCCTAGAAGAATTCAGACATACGAATATCATATACACCTTTGAGTATTAAATCTAAGGTGTGTTAAAGTCGACTAAAATAGTTGTCATTCAACCTCAATTTTCTCTTCCGTAGAACATGTTCTTTTGAATCACAACAGAGACATACTTTCTGATCACCGGAGTGATTAATTTGTGTAGGATTAACAACATCGTTAGCAGATTTCTTCCTTCTATGAGATGTGGTGTTTCCTTAATCAGTGGAAGAACCAAGCACCTCTTTAGCAATAGGAAGGGTTTGCAGTTTAGCTTTGAAGCTGATTTCATCATAGGAACATGATTACAAGTAGCCACATTTTCTAACATCACAACTGCGTCAGAAGTAATTGGTATGACGGATTCCTCAAAACATCCTTTGTATTGAATAGAGAGTTTACTCAATAGACGTTCGATTTCCCGGGCATCTTCCTTGAGTTTAGCCTCGAGTAAGGTTCGGGATGAACAAACTACATCATTTTCCTCATGAAGAACCCTTAATTGGGAATCACGATATTTTACCATACCAATCATCATATTGACCTTGTGTTTCAGCCTATTGATTTCAACTGTCTGGATTCTAACAAGTTTTAGAATCGTTGTACTCTCTTGGGCTGCTTCGCTTTCTACTTCAGAGTCAGACTCGTCAGTAAGGTAATCAGGGCAACACATATGAATACTTGTCTATTTCGTGGGAACAAAATGTTCATCTATATGCGAGATCGACAAGTCTTTCTCTTTAATAAATTTCACAGAAACAGAACTTTTGTCTCTGGTAACGCATTTATCAGAGATCACACTATTTTCCATAGAGTCAGATTGCTACAAACATAGACTTATGAGGTCTTTAACGTTTTTTCCTGCTCTAAGACCAATTGAAAAAGCGGGGGTCTAACAACCACACCCAATATGTCGTTCGGCAATCTGTATGGACTAACTCCAATATAATTCCAAGAGAATCAACTAGACATTCATACTCAATCAAGGAAATATATCCAAAGTTATATCTCTATTTCTTAAAGTAATCAACAAATCAAACAGATAGAATCAGTGAGCCTGATTATAATGAGGAACAACTTGAACGGTATCAAAGACCAATGTTCAAGTGTCAATCAATTTTAATCAACAACCAAAGGTTGGATTTACCAATTGATTGAACTACGCACAACCTGTGATATTTCATTTATATAAACAAATACAATGCGGAAAAGAATTAACACAGACACCAGAAGTTTTGTTAACGAGGAAACCGCAAATACAGAAAAACCTCGTGACCTAGTCGAAATTTGAACACCACACTGTATTAAGCCGCTACAGACACTAGCCTACTACAAATGAACCTCGGAATGGAATGTAGTTGAGTCCTAACCAAGTCTCACACCGATTAAGGTACAGTTGCGTTCCTTACGCCTCTGAATTCCAGCAAGACTCTAAGCACTTGATTCCCTTAGCTGATCTCACACACAACTAATACTTGCTACAACCAAAGTCGAAGACTTTATAAACAAATTCGTCTCACACAGATAAGTCTACTCTGATAGATAAATCTGTCTCCCACAGAAGTACCGATGAAGTTTTGTTCCGTCTTTTGATAAATCAAGGTGAATAGGAACCAATTGTTAATCCAGTCTTATATTCCCGAAGAACAGCCTAGAAATATCAATCACCTTGCAATAACTTAACTATATGGTAGTAGAACAAGTTATTATGGAATCACAAAGAATGAGACGAAGAGCTTTATGATTACTTTTTATATCTTACCTATCGGAGATATATCTCGAGCAAATCTTAGAAAAGACAGTACTCAATACGATAGAAAAAGTAAGATCAGAACACGCAACTACAGAGAAAATAGTTGGGTCTAGCTTCAGAATCCCAATGAAGTCTTTTAGTCGTTAACGTATAATGGTTTTAGCAAAAACCTAGGTTAAAGGAAAATCGACTCTAGTCGTAACTAGTATCACACAGGAGGTGTCGGGATTAGGTTTCCCAGTTGCTATAGTTCTCCCTTATATAGTCTTCACGCCAGGGTTTGATTGCTTTGAAACAAAGCAATCAATATCTACTATTAGATGAAAACCTGATTTAAGATTCAAGCTAAGTTTGCTTAAAACCAAAGCAATATCTCTCAATCGTTAGATGTTCATAGATTGTTACACACAAATGAAATATACCTTCATTTAGATATGGGTAACCGTATCTAAACGTGTATATTGAGTTGGACGAATAACAATTAATCGAAGTTATCCATATGAGCGCTTTTGTATTAACCGCATTCATCTAACACCTTTAGATCAAATGATAATCAAATGAATGTAATTGACTTATTCATATAGTTGCCCAATTGTTTATATTCTCATTGAAGTATACAAGACACAATTGAAACAAAATCGGATTTGATTCAAGAGAATCATCTCATGAACATTTAGCCATGGTTTGCAAAGATTGCATTCCTTAATATATAAATGTATTTGTTCATGAGTATGAAACTATACTTAACCGATTTTAGAGCTTAAACCAACTCAGTTTGCAAACAGGTACACAAACTTAAGTTCTGGACTTTGGTCATGTACGACAGTTCGCAAACGGGTACGCATACTGTCGTTCCGAACCGAACTCAGGTAAAACCATTTTCAAGCGGGTACACAAACTTGGTTCCCGGACTTTGAAGTAAAAACCGTTCACATACTAGTATGCATACTTGGTTCCCAGACCTGAATCATACTACAACAGTACGCATACTGTCGTTTCAGACCGATTTTAGGTGAAATTGTTTGCAAACGGGTATGCAAACTTGGTTCCCAGACTTTGAAGTAAAAACCGTTCGCATACTGGTATGCATAATTGGTTCCCGGACCTGAATCATACTACAACAGTTTGCATACTGGTATACATATTGTGTTATATCCAGACAATGGTTATTTGTTCTAAACTCCCATTTCAATCACTGAAACATCCTTAGAAGACGACAATAGCTGTCTCACAGAAACTATTAACTTATAGGTAATTTTCAGTTGATCGAATGATTAATACAAAACATTCTGAGTCTACATCAAATGACTGTCTCATACAAATCATGTAAGATGTTACAAGGCAATTTTCACATGATCATCTTTTGACTCATTGTTTAGTTTCCAACAAATAAATCGTTTCCAACTAAACTCGTCAGGAATAATGATGAACAGAGTTAAAGCAAAAAGCTTTCCAATACATATTTCGAGAAAGATACAAGCGACTTAAACTCAGCTCGAAATATCAAATGTGTATAATGTAAAAGTCTATTTAGCTATACGACTTAGTCTCAATAGGAGATATAATAGAATAGATTTCTGAGTGATAGATAAGTTTTAGTCTCCACATACCTTTTGTTGATGAAGTTCCTCCAAGCTCTCCTCAGTAGATCTCCATCTTCAATCGATGAACGCCGTGAATTCTAAAGCTCAACTACACATTCAATCCTAATCCGAGACATAGCTATAAGTAGACTAGAAATCAAGACTTATAGTTTTGATCACCTAAACTTGAAAAACAAACTTGAGATAACAACGGTTGCGAGTTTGACTCAGTAGTGCTTTAACGGAATCCACCACTGAGACTCGAGTCAATACACCTAAGGATCAACTATTGGATGCAAATCATGTATTCTTCTAATCCCCCTTTATTTTTCTTCGGAATTCGAGTTTAATTTGTTTAAATCCCTTTATTCTTTCTCCAGATTCGTTGTTTCTAGGGTTTCCGATTTTTTAGTAAAAAATCTCAGAACCCCTTGCATCCTTAAGTGTAGAAACTTAAATAGATCGATTAATATAATTAGTTGCATGTACTCTCTTTTTCATTTACCCGCTAAATCCCAATTTCTATCGGATTGCATTACTTTTTCAGTTTACTTTGTGCTTCATAAAAATTTGTATTCTGTGTTGAATACTCAGTCGATAAAAGTTCATATTGCTTGCAATATTATGACGATCAACTTTATTAGTCATTGTTTTTTTTTCGCTTGATCCCTAAGCTCAGGGAGTAAACTAAAGCTTTACATAGCTTGTTTTCGTATATCCATATTGAGAATTTATGTCGTGGAATTGTCGTGGCATCAACAACCCTACTAGCAGAACTGTCATTTGAAACCTAATTAAGTATTAGAACGCCGACATCATATTTTTATGTGAAACTAAAATTGTTTACTCTAAAATACATCAAAATCTGAGAAGATTTTATTATCCAAATACTTGGTGTCACTCTTCAGCTAGCCTCTTCGGAGGGATTGCACTTATATGGAAGATTGGTTTCCAATGTGACTTGGTACAATAAAATGACAAAAAGATAATTGTTTTAATATCTTATGTTTCTAGCAAACCAGAATCCCTAGCCACGTTTCTCTATGGTTATATATACTATAATGACGGATCGAATCAATCGAATTACATAAAGGATATTGGTAAAGGGGTTAATCAGTCTTGGCTCCTTGTGGATGACTTGAACATCACAATGCACACCCATAAGAGGTCAACCAATACCAGACCCACCATCTCTGAATTTCCTTGCATTCGAAATTTTATCACTAGTTCTGATTTAAATAATTTGGGTTTCTCTGGTACATCGTACACCTGGTCTAGCAGACAAAACGATGATAACATCATAAGAGTTAGACTTGACAGGGTTATGTGGAATGGTATGTTTCCGAATCACTATAGTAATGCTAAGTGAAAAAACGGGGGGTCTAACAACCACACCCAATATTTCGTATCAGCAATCTGTATGGACTAACTCCAATATAATTCCAAGAGAATCAACTAGACAGTCAGACTCAATCAAGGAAAATTTATCCAAGAGTTATATCTCAATTTCTCATATCAATCTGCAATCGAACATATAGAAATCTGTGAGCCGAATTAATATGAGAAATAACTTGGATGGTACCAAAGACCAATATCCAAGCGTCAATCATTTTCAATCAATAACCGAATGTTGGATTCACCAATTGATTGAACTACGCACAACTTGTGATATTTCAATTATATAGAAAATATAATGTGGAAAAGAAGTAGCACAGACACCAGAATTTTTGTTAACGAAGAAAACGCAAATGCAAATGCAAAAAAAAAACAACCGGGACCTAGTCCAGATTTCAACACCACATTGTATTAAGCCGCTACAGACTCTAGCATACTACAAGTTAACTTCGGACTGGAATGTAGTTGAGCCCCAACCAATTTCACACCGATTAAGGTACAGTCACGTTCCTTACGCCTCTGAATCCCAGCAGGACTCTACGCACTTGATTCCCTTAGCTGATCTCACCCACAACT
The DNA here is from genome assembly GCF_003573695.1 of Papaver somniferum. Classification (NCBI taxonomy): domain Eukaryota; kingdom Viridiplantae; phylum Streptophyta; class Magnoliopsida; order Ranunculales; family Papaveraceae; genus Papaver; species Papaver somniferum. Next base: position 33,750,135 of record NC_039361.1, on the reverse strand, counting down.
AAGAGTTGCTACGAACCAAAGTCGAAGACTTGATAAACAAATCTGTCTCACATAGAAAAGTCTATTGAATAGATAAATACGTCTCCCACAGAAATACCTACGAGTTTTTGTTCCGTCTTTTGATAAATCAAGGTGAACAGGAACCAACTGATACACCGGACTTATATTCCCGAAGAACAACCTAGTAATATCGATCACCTCACAATAATCTTAATCGTATGGTAGCGGAACAAGATATTTTGGAATCACAAAGAATGAGACGAAGAGCTTTGTGATTAATTTTTATCTTACCTATCGGAGATTAAATCGCGAAAAAATATTAGAGAAGATAATACTCAATACAATATAACAAAGTAAGATCTGAACACGCAACTACAGAGAAAATAGTTAGGTCTGGCTTCAGAATCCTAATAAAATCTTTAAGTCGTTAACCTATAATGGTTTTAGGAAAAACCTAGGTTAAAGGAGAATCGACTCTAGTCGCAACTAGTATCACGCATGAGGTGTGGGTATTAGGTTTCTCGATTACTAGAGTTCTCCCTTATATAGTCTTCAAATCAGGGTTTGCAATCAATGTTACCTTGGTAACAAAGCATTCAATATTCACCGTTAGATGAAACCTGATTAGATTCAAGCTAATATCTTTCAACCATTACATTGTCTTAGCTTGTTACACACAAATAAAATGTACCTTCATTTAGATATAGGTAATCGTACCTAAACGTGTACACTTAGTTGGCTCAACAATAGTTAACCGAAGTTAGCCATATGAACACTTTCATATCAACCTTGTTCATCTTAATCACAACTAGCTCAAATGACTCAAATGAAACTAGTTATAGAGTTGTTCAATTGTTTATATTCTCATAGAAGTATACAAGACACAATTGAAGCAAAATCGGTTTTGATTCACTCGAATCAATTTATGAACATTATAGCCATGGTTTGCAAATATTGCATTCCTTATTATATAAATGTATTTGTTCATGAGTATGTAAACATACATAACCGATTTTAGAACTTAACCCACTCAGTTATACAAACGGGTACGCATACCTGAGTTCTCGTACTTGGTCTTGTTCGCCAGTATGCAAACAGGTACGCATACTGTCGTTCATGACCGAACTAAGTTGAATCAGTACGCATACGGGTATGTATATTATAGTTCCCGGACTTCAACTGTTGAATCAGTACGCATACGGATATGCATACTAAATTCCCGGACTTGGAATACACGTGCAACAATTAGCATACAAGTACGCATACTGTGTTATATCCAATCAAAGGTTAATTGTTCTAAACTTCCATTTTAATCATTGAAACATTTTTAGAAGACGATAATAGATGTCTCACACAAACTATTAGCTTCAAAGTAATTTTTAAGTGATCAAATGATCAATACGAAACATTCTGTGTCTACATCAAATGACTGTCTCAGACATATCATATAAGGTGTTATCATACGATTTTCACATGATCCTCTTTTGACTTTCGTCAAGAATAAAAGATGAGCTTGGTTAAAGCGAAAGTTTACCAACATATATTTCGAGAAATATGTAAGCGAGTTAAACTCGGCTTGAAATATTATGTGCGTATAATGTAAAGTCTATATAGCTATACGACTTTTGTCTCAATAGGAGATATAATAGACATAGACTTCTGAGTGATAGATGAGTTCAAGTCTATACATACCTTTTGTTGATGAAGTTCCACAAGCTCCCCTTAGTAGTTATTCGTCTTCAATCGATGAACGGCGTGAAGTCACTACACATTCTATCCTAATCCCAGACATAGCTATAATAAGTAGACTAGAAATCAAGACTTATAGTTTTGACAACTAAACTTGACAAACAAGCTTGAGAGTTTGACCGAGCAGTGATCTAACACTAAGGTATTCCATATTGATTCTACAGTTTCAGACCATATCCCATTCATTTTGGTGACAACCCACAATACCATATTAGTAAAAAACCCTACAGATACTTTCAATGTTGGAGCAGAAATCCAGCATGTAAATTTAATTCAGAATGCTTATGCTAAGAATTTCAGGGGATCTTGTGTTTATCAAGTTACTAATAAACTTAGACATGAGAAGTATGAACTCAAATTGTGAAAAATTTCGCATTTTGAAAATATCGATAAGAAGGTTTTACTATTATGAACAGCTCCATAATATGAATAATCAACCTGAATATACTCAAAATATGGATGCAATCAAACAAGTAGAACTTGTTCTTAAGCACTGGAAAAAAGTGCAAGAGGATTTCTATGCTAAAAAGTCTAGAACTGAGTGTATTAAATGCTTTGATAGAAATACAAGTTTCCATCACACTTCTTTGAACAAGAAAATGCATTTTAACCACATAGAATCCATGAAACTTAATGATAACCAATGGTCTAATGACGGACAACAGCTAGAAGAATTATTTGTTAATCAGTGGTATTAGAACCACTACCAATCCAATGCATCATAAAGATTTTCTTAACTATATAGCTCTGTGTATCATTGATGAGGACAATGTTATGTTGTAAATGCCTATATCTTTGTGAAACCAAGGAAACCATCAAACAAATGGGATTTTGTTACCCATATATCTCCCGAAGGGCCTTCGATTGTGTTCAATCTTTTGTTTAACCATTTATGGACGTGATGATCAAAGAGTACAAAATTCGGTGTTGAGTACAAAATTCGGTGTTGAATTTGGGCATATTACTATTTTTATGGTAGCATTATATCTTCTGGGAAAGTATCCAACAAAATGGTGAGAAATCATTAGCAGATATCAATTTACGTATATTTGGTGCAGAATTTTTATTTTCGATTTCTTTCATTTCAAAATTATTGTACAAATCATGTATTTCGATTTATGGATATGATTGAATATTGTGTAATTATATTTTATTATCAACAAATGTAGGTATTTCATTCTCTTTATTCCTTGAAGAGAAAAAAAACTGGACTGCCCCTGGTCTAGATTGTTTCCCTCCAGAATTTTACAAAGGAAATCTCGATCTTCTTGAACAAGATGTTCTGAAAGAAATAAATCACAATTTTATGTCCCTCATTCCTAAAATGAACAACGCTTCATCCTCTGTTGACTTCATATTCATATCTTTGTGTAACACAAATTACAAAATCATATCTAAACTAATATTCAACCGAATGAAGCCACTTCTTAGAAAAATTATTTCTCATTTTTAGGATGCTTATATTCCTAATATAAATACTCATGATAATGTTATAATTACTCATGAATATTTCACACAATGAAAAGTACTAAATTTAAAAGTTGTACAATGAGTCTTAAACTCGATATGTCGAAGGCCTTTGATAGAGTTGAGTAATATTTCCTGATTGATTTCCTTAAGTGGTTTGAATTTTCTAGTCATTTGTGCAATTTGAATTTACAATTTGTGAGTACTACTAGTATTTTTATTCTCTTGAATAGATCCCCTTGCAATGTTATAGACCAATTAGGGGTTTGAGATAGGGTGATCCCTTGTCTCCATACCTATATAATTTTTGTATAGAGTCTCTCTCCAGATACTTGATGCATTGTGAGAATAAGCATTGGATTCATGGAGATAGATTCACCAATGAGTAACCTAGTGTGTCTCACCTTTTATTTGTTGATGACTGTTTGTCGTTCACTAAAGTGACCCGGTACTATAAATTAAGCAAATAACCTTATAAAGGTTGTCAAAGTTTTTTGTTTAGTTTCTGGACAAATGACTAACTTTGAAAACTTGGGATGCTTTTTCAAGAAATCAGACCTAAACAATAAGTATTTAGTACCGCTCTTTTCATTGACGGATCCAAAACTGAATACTTTGCGCATCTCGCTGATGACTTTGATAAGAAAGTAGCATGTTTGAAAGGTAAAAATATCACTCAAGCAGGTACAGTGCTATGGTGGAAAATACGCTTAAATCTTCTCTTGTTTACCATATGAATTACTTCTTGATTCATATGACAACATCATTTATGAAATGGAAAAATCCCAAAAGAAATTTTTGGTGAGGTAAAAAGAATCAAGGATGAGTTTACATGAAAGAATGGGAAAAGGTTTGTACTAATTAGCATGTAAGGGGTCTAGCTTTCGTGACTTAAGAAAAGTTTAATCTTGCTTCATTGTCTAAGATGGCTTGGAGATTAATTCTTGGATCTGATGAGTTATGGTCTAAGATTTTGAAATGCAAAATACTTTAGTAACAATCATCTTTTACATGTTAAGAAAAATCAAGATTCTTCTTGGATTTTGAAAGGCATATGCATCGGTCAAGATATTGTGCAATAAAATTCTTTTTGGGAAGTTTAAATGGTAACAGTATCCATGATTTTCATGATAATTGGATACCTAATGCAACATCCCATATTTGCATTCAATATCCTAACCCTAACTTAGTGTTGATGATTTCATAAACTAAAACACTAGGCAATTGAATTAGAACAAGATTAATACTTATTTTACTAGGGAGAATAATGCTAATAGAATTAAGCAGATTCAAATACCTTACTATGGAAATGATATATTGGTTTGGTATTGTTCTCACAATGGTATTCTCAGTTAAATCTCATATAGGACTCTGTATAGAGATATTTCTAACGTTTTTGTTAACCCTAACCGTAAAAGAAAAAAAATCTGCTTCGTAACGTCTAGTTTTCAAAGGCAGTGCATTAGTGATATTTTACCTATCAAAGGCAGACTATCTCAATATGTCAATAACCACGATATTCCTTGTAACATGTGCAACAGTAATGAACCTGAATATACTGAACATATCAATTTTCATTGTCAATTTGCTAAATCGATTGGTTCGCTCTCCGAAATTTGTATCCTGGTATAAAATTTTACTTAGTGACCAAAAGTTGATTCACTGAACCAATCAGAATTGTCATCAAAATATACCACTATCATTTATGACCTACCTCACATACAATTTAATTAATGATCCAAAAATTGGATCACGACTCAAAAACTGCCATTATGACCTAAGGATATATCAATATAATCTAGGTTAACTGGTGACCACAACTTGTACCATGACCCCAAAATCTAGCATGCTAAAGAACCATGAATTGAAACATCAAACCTATAGATTTTAGGGCAACTGAAACATCGTAACGAACCCTAAATCCATTGATGAAATTTTTTCGAAATTCTGTAATCTCTAATCGAATTGATAAGAACCATCAAAAGATAACAGATCGAAACATTTCAAATCGAATAGTTGTAAAACTTCAATAAATAAAATTTTCAAATCTTGAGTTGAAATTACCAGAAAATGAAACTTAAAATCAGATCTCTCGATCTACTGAAACTGAATTTGATATCTAAAATCAGCGACAAACCAAGAAGATGATGATTATGATGCTACACTGTTGATGGTTTTTGAATCTGAAAATGATTTCCGATGAAGATGTGTTTCACTCTTCATTCCTAAAGATGTGAAATGTTATCGAGGGTGGCGGTGGAGATGGTGATGGTGGTGCCGGAGATGTTGTGATGCTGGTAGTGGTTGCGACGGGGGAAAAAGAATGCTGATGGTGGTGGTGGGGATGGGTGAAAGTGGAGGAGAGAAAAGTAGAGAAGGAGAATTTCTGATCTCAAATGAAAAATGAAATAATTTTGTTCTTTGAAACTTAATGGGCACTTACGGAATTATTAAAAAAAATTATTTCCTTCTAGGAGGGGAGGGGTATATACATAACGGATAAGGGTATTTGTGAAAGATTCATGAATAGTATGGGTGTTTATAACATTCCCACTAAAATAAATTAAAAATGGGTTTAGAATAGGTTGTTAATAGATAGATATCCTCTGGTTACCACTGAAACAAATGGGTCATAAACCTGTACATAGAAATCGAATCCAGGTTATGATCCTAAATTGATTGATACCTAACCCAATACCCATTTATAAAAATCGGATATAGTTCTGAATAACCCTGGTCTAGACAAATCGAGGATTCAAATTACCCCAAAATACTGGAGCCTGATGTGGGGAGTTGTTTAACCCTTTTAGATGAGCTGGTAAGTACCAAGTGAGTAGAACTTATATATATATACACACACACGTCCACTTTGGTGGTTTCTCTTTTTCTACCCCTAAAGTCAATAACACTAACATATTTGGATGTCATTCCAGCAGTTGATTTTCGACTTCTAGAACAGAAAAATGAGACGTTAGTTTGGATACACAAATCCAAAATGGCTTGTAAATGTAAAAAATAACCTTTTATAAGGCAAAACCATTTTACTTGTGACTTCTGGTTCTGGATAAGCAAAAGGGCTTCTAATACTGGTGTCTAAAGAAGCTATAAGCTGAATCAAAGGGGATGAAGATTTTGGGGCACCCATTGCCACACTTTAATACCAATCTAATCTTCAAAACCACCCGCACCCTTCTATTATAAGTAGTAGAACACAAGCATGATTGACCCCATTGTGTTGACCATCTACCAAACAACTCCCCTCCCCGTCTATCTGTCTCTCAAAAGAAAATCACGTGATGCCCGTACATGCATTGGGTCCTGTTATCATATCACAATTCACACTCATAGCCATATATATGGACCAAGTTACCACCAAGCCAGCTAAGTTTACCCATCAAATCAGGCGCATCAACCGGGTATATGCATGCATTAGACTAGAGGGCCAAAACCACGTTCCTCCCTGTCATCTCATCCCATTTCTGAACTTTGAAAAATTTTCCTCATCGTGCATCGCATTTTCCACTTTTTCTTTCTTTTACTTTAACCACAGACTAAGCTATTTTCGGGACTCGCTTGCACGTCCACAAGATCTCCTCTGAAATCGTCTTTATTACTTGATCAGGTAAGTGGGAGACGTGCAAGAGTGTAGGTATCAAGACTCTTAAGAGTTAAACCAGGCTACTAATTTTTGATTAATTTGGCGGTGCAAGTTAATACTCTTTAAATGGGTCCTTTTGTGGGCCCCACACTTGTGATTCCTAATCCGAAGTGGTAGAGAGCGGAGTAGGTGTGTCGGGAGTGGTGGCGTTTTCACGTGATAAATTAAAATCCATAATTTAGGGCTAATAAGACAAACTAGAAGACGGTCGAGCTTATGTCTTAATCTCTTTTAACCTTACAAATTGAATTGAATTGTCTTAATTCATTTTGTCCTAAACACAACTTTGTGATGCTATATGAGTCACAACTGATGCAGCATTTCAGCTGATTATACGGTAATGGCCTCGGCAAGAAAACCTAATCGTGATTGATAACCCATTTGCATCGAAATCTTTTTTCTTTATCAGTAAATTCTTTTGGTGTTGACGAGTTTCGAACTTAGATCACAGATATCAATATCAGAATAAAATCAATGTATAGGCGTAAAGTTTGAACAAAAATCTGATTACATACATATAAGCTCCACAAGTTTATCATTTTGTTAAAATATTTTTACATATATTAAAAAATAAACATGTTCCTGGTAATTATTGATTGTCCATGGTTTCCCATCTCTCGGGTTGTTTTTTTACTTGCTTATGGCAACTTTCCACTAAATCCTGGACTGTGTTTGTACGTAATCAGACAGTAATTCAACACTAAAACTTGTCATAAATGTTTTTTATCCTTAATCAAGTTAATTTTATATGTTCTGCTTAGTTACCTTACCTTGTTTCAAGGAGAAAACTATGAACCATGCAAATACAGTGCTGCCCGACAAACATTTGAGTGTAGAGATCGTATTGTATTCGAATTCAGGGGTGCATGTCACTGGATCCCAGCGGTTTTCCGTAACTACCGTCTCTCTACCCCTCTTATCATATCATATCTACCCTATCCCATAGACCTTCCCCACCGTAATCTCTGTCTTCAATTTTTTTTATTTTCGTTTGTTAAATGAATAAACAATAATGTAATATTTACATCCTTATATACACATGCCACTAGTGTACCCGGGTGAATTTACCACCGTAATATAGTGGAACCTGCAATCATTCAGTATTTATAATGAAAATACTGGTGACATATCTCACGCCAATTATATCTATAATGGCGAAAATCTGGTGAAATTTATGGATATAAATCTTGTTTTTAGTTTGAAATATAGAATTGAGTGACCGTAACATTTACGATGATAATTTTTACGAAGATTTAGTATTCTTTTTGTTTCAGGAAAAAGATGATATTTTCATTTTTTCTTCTTTAATTTAATCTTAGTCAAAAATTACAAGAAAAACGAAATATACTACCTCCATTTCTAAAAAAGTGAAAGTAACACTTTTCCAAAAATGGAGGAAGGAGAATTTTCCGTCGGTAACTAAAGAACAATTGCATAATATGTCATGGCATATGTCGAATAGTGCTTTAGAAAATGTGGTATACTTCTCAAGCATGTCACATGTCGTCATATGGTGTGACTTGGGCTGTCTAAGTGTGCAATATGGCGTGGTTTGATTCCAAGATGCTTTCTTAATTGGTGATTACATGTTTTATTAATACTAGCAAGAAGATGCTTCTGCATCTCCAAATAGGAGAAAGCAACTTTACAGGCGTGTAAATTCGATTTGTCACATTAGCAACAGCTAAAAGGAACTTAATTCCATTTAACCCCACAAAACATAAATAACAAGAGAATCACTTAGATTAGAATGAAAAACACAACACTTAAAAATAGATTAGATTGATTAATATAGAGAGAAATCCACAAATGTCAACCACTAATTTCTGCTTCTTCTTCTTCTAAGTTGGTTGCAACTAACAAATGAAAGTCATCATCATAACTATATACAAATCAACTGTCGGCGTGTAAAAACATCCTAAAACCATGAAAACACACCCCAAACAATCCAATCTAAGATTTTTCTTTTAGATCTTCACTTTTCTACCAACTCTCTTCACCTGTCTTTGTTGCCAGCTAAATTCTTATCCCCACCACCACCACAGTCCACAGAATTATCCAAATCTTAGCCTTCAAGTATTTCCCTCCCCTTTTCAAATTCAAGCAGGTAGTAGTAGAATCAAAAACAGATGGAGAATGGGGGACCTCATAGTATCAATTTTCAACCAACCAAACCCTAACTATAAATCAACTACTACTACTTGGACCCCCAAATTTCATTTTCATTCCCTTCCCAAACCTTTTGAATAATAATAAATTCTTTATGTACAAAATGAACCCCAATTCTTCAAGCAAAGTATATTCCCATTTGGCCATTTCCCTCCCTTCCTACACAAATTAATAGTCCTAATTCTGCTTAACTTTTTTTAATCTCCTCCTCCTACTATTACTGTGTATGTGTTCTTCTTCATCTTGCTTTTTCTCTTGTTAACTGTCTTCTATGGTTGGTTCTTCCCCCCTTAAGCTCTATGAATAATAGAACTCAAACTGTATAGATGCCTTCTAACTAAACTTCCCAATGATACTAGTACTGCACCGCCAACTCCGCCGGCCGGAGAATCATCCCATGAAACTTTTGGAATAGAACATGGTGGATCTTTGACAATTAGATCATCTAGTCCTATTCTTTCGCGAACTTCTTCGATTGTTCTGGAAGAAACTTGATAGCCGGCTGTATCTGTCACGTAAAATATGTTATGAGCCATGTCATCTTTGGTTGAGATTTCTGCTCTTGCAACATTTAATCCATTTTCGCGAAAAGTCCGTGTAACATCAGATAGTAACCCTTGTCGATCTGCAGTGCATAACTCAAGCCTTACACCCTGATAACAATCAAACAAAGACCAGATATTATTAGCACTTGATCAAAAATGAATGAAATTCTAAACAGAACTGCAATTGCCTAGAAATGAAATGATTAATTCACAGGGAAACTATGAAATTACCTCAGATGCCCTTCTCTCAACGGAAGCTACTAAACACTGAATGACTCTTTGTCTTTCAGCTTCTGAACTAATTGGGGTTCCATCACTATGTCTGATATAAAACTCCTGTTGAGCTTGGTTTCCTGTTGTATCAATTGTGCCGTGGAAGACAACATACTGCATATCGGTCAACGTACAAACGACGTCGAAAAATAACTTAGGTCTGTCTTTACACATAACATTCACAACAGAATAACCCCTCTCAGCCCAATTCTGAACTGTAACAATAGGCGAATCATCGTCGGGTTTCTTCTCGTAATCACGGTCAGCAAACATCATCTGGTGAAGCCTTCTCTCAGTATGAGTAACAGCAATAGAAGAAACTGTAGTTTTAGCACTTCTAATATCATTATCCCCTTTAAGAACATTCCTTAATCGGCTTTCGATTTTACTGATTTTCAATGAATCTTCAATTGGACAACCGGAATCAATATCTTTAACATAAATCAAAGACGCAATTCTTCCGTTGTGTGTCCAGACTTTCGATTCAACAACATTACATTGAAGATCAGACAGAACTGCGAAAACCTCTGAAAGTAAACCTAGTCTATCAGTCCCTGTTAATTCCAACACGGTTAGTCCATTCAACTCGTTGGGTTTCACAGTGTTGTTGCTCGTGTTGAAAGACTGCTCAAGGTAACTGATCACGCTCTCATCAGTGAGTTTGTTGCCGTTTTGATCCGTCACATGAAAAACTGAAGCAAGCACACAGAACAAACATTTAATTAGAAAACTGAAAAAACAGAACAAATGCGTTTGAGAAAGAAACAGAGAGGGGGGTCTGTGCTTCTTACCATCCATGAACCATCTTCCATCAGAGGATATGTAAGCCTTTTTGATGGACAGGTTGAGATCTGTAAGGATTTGAACAGCTTCTAAAAGAATTCCATCCTTTTGTGCACTGTCAATCTGAAATGGAACAATGAATTAGTTTATTGAAAACCCATTTTTAGGGTTAAAAATTTGGAAATATGAGGATGGATGTATGAAATTTACCTTGACTAGTGTTGAAGAAGCACAAACAGCATTGTCAATTTCAACTCTGTAAAGAAGAAATCAAAGAGGAAAAAAATTAGAAAAACAAATTTCAAACAGAGGAACAAGTCTAAATTGGACCTTCTAGAAATATTGAAAGATCAAATCAAACTTTTGAGGGATTGAAGAGTCAGGCTAATTAAGGAAACATCATGGAAAATTAAGGAAAAAAAATAAAGGTGATAATTACGTTTTGCTAAAGAAAACATCATTCAAATCCCAAATTAAAAAAAATTAAAATCTGAGAATTTTTTTTATTTTTGTTAAGAAAATCTCTATGGGAAGATAAATTGAAAAATCTCTAAAAATAACAAAGATTACCAAATTAAACCCTCTTTCAGAAAAATTAACAAATTCAACCCCCCCCCCCCCTTTCAGAAAATGTTTGAAGGATGAGAAAACAAACCTTGGTGTGTTCATTCTGATGACAAGCTTTTCATATTCATTGAGACAACCAGACCATTCCATCTTTCTCTGTTTCCTTCAAATTTCTTGAACTCCTTGAAAAATTCTTCAGACTTAACTAGCAAACACAGAAACTTCCTCCTTGTTTAAAACAACAAGATAAACAAAGATAATTTATCTTCAGAACTTGTCCTTAAAATAATGCCTGTGAATGATACTAAGAATAATCTACAGAAACCCTTTTCTTCGTTCTTGTTGTTGGGGGTTCTTGTCTAAATCGCCATTAACAACCACCACCTTCTTCAAATTTCTTCTTCTTGTTGGGGTTCTTCTTTTTTTTCTCTCTGGCTGTGTATAAAATAAAGTTTTTAGTAAGTGGAAAGACAAAGCCATTCTGTGTTATTTATACCAATATCCCCGTCTTTAATTTAGAAGTTTTCATTTTTATTATTATTTTATTTCCAGTAATAAGACGATTTCTCGATATTTTTTACACTTTCCATTTTTAAAACTGAGTCACTGAGACGAATCGGTGTTGTTGAACAAACGATTTTAGACAGCCACGTGACTTTTGTTAGAACCGCATTCTTTTGTCCACATCATGTGCCAGGTGGGCTGTTGCTTTGCTTGCATTCGACTCCTGTTTTGTTGATTTTATAGCTGGAGGAGTTGTTGGCCAGCAGTTCCATTTTGTATCTACCGGAGTCTGCATCCCTTGTTGCTGGGAAGATGCCCATCGACTCCATTCTTTTTAAAACCAGTTTGCAAGGTAAAGATTGTTCGTGACTAATTTTTTTTTTGTGTTAACGAGTTTTGAACTCAGGTCGATGATATCTTTACCTGATTTTACTATTGTACTATAGTGACACTAGCCTCTTTAACTGGTTTACAAGGAAAGAAACCTCCGAACAAGCAGTGACATATTCAACCGTAGTGATTGTCTAAACATGTGGCCTTATGTGATGTGCCGCCAACCAAATCATACGTCTTAAAGATCAAGATTTTAGCCATTTGGTTCTGCCGACCGACCCATGGACTGGTATTATGGAGGCGTCATACCGTTACTGTCGGCCGCTTACTTTTTGGCTTTTCCTTTTATTACATCGTTACGGCCGGTCTTTGGTTTACACTATATTTTCTTTTCTTTTTGGGTGCAATTAATTACGCAACATATCGATGCAAAACTGGTGGTGTTATTAACTGCTTGAAAATTTGAGGTTGGGTTTGTCAATTCGAAAGTGGAATCTCCTCTAATTGGGTGGACAGAGCGGAGAGGCCATGTCCTCTTGGTATTTCTATTGTTAGAAATAGATCCATTGACGTTTTGACTATAATTCAAAATGGACCACTTGGGGGTGCATTCATTCATTGACTAATTTGCATCAATGGGGCATGGTCATTGCTCAAGTACTGTGTTGATCGCTATTGACATGGTTCTGTTTAAGAAGTGATTAAGATGATTGATTTTATAGCTATTGCAGGGGCTACGTGGTCTAAACTCCCGCAAGTGATTTTGAAGGCGGAATTAGTTTTTGTTTGAAGCTAAAAGTATGATCACCCTCTACAAACTATAGATTCCTATCAAGATGTTGCTCAAGGAATATTCACATGGAAGATTCTTGCTAAGTTATTATGCTAGCTATCAAAGCGGTAGTAATCAAAAATACTTTGTTCTCTTAAATCAGATACCAGAACTACCAAGCCAAGAAATTAATTTAATTATAGCCAATTAGAGAGGTATCACATTTACTCTATTGTTGGTTACCATGGCTAGAAGCTTGGTAATTTATTTTGAAACCACTGAACCTTTTTTTTTCCGGGAAAAGAGGCAAGCCTCATATATTAATAATAAATTGGTTGGTGCTACTGTAGTACAGTGGTAAAGTCATTAGGTAATGATACCAGCGACCTAAATTCGAAACTCGCTAGCATCAAATTCTTTACCGATAAAAAAAACAAACTGATATCGAATTGGAGCGGTTAACTTGGACAATTCATCCAGATAGCGCACACTTCATAGCAAGGACTCACGACATAGATACACCGCGAGATTTGAAGAAAAACCTAACCATTTCTGGATGATTTTCAATAACATGACAAGTTTAAGTAGATAGGTTTAAATTAAGGTCACTTTTACTCGAAGCCTAATGTTATTTCTTGTCATATACACATATAGATGTATCTTTTAAATTGTAAGAACGAATTCAAATGCAAAAGGGCGTTGTTGAAGATATGAGAACAACACATATCAGAAATGGGTTACCGTCAAGTTTTGGCAGGAAGTCAGAAGTACAATCCATGTTTGAAGAATTTTTCCTGAAACTTCCATAAAATTTCTTCTCAGAAAAATGATAATGTCAATAAAATGGTGTCTTGAGGTTCCTGGAATGTGATACTGAGAAGAAATGGTGAACTTAGATGAGACTCTAGAGGTCTTGGAGCCTTTACTTTTTAGGTACTCTTACTCATCTGGATACGAAAGAATATGAGCTAAAATGTAGTGTCGCAGGTAGTTTCAATGCGAAAAAGTGCCATGATTGGTTAATCACACAACATAAAAAACAGCAACAAGGGTCACATTCAAAATAATAATAAAAAATTGTATTGGTTAATCACACAAAAAAAGTTTTAGTAAATAAAAAAAATGAAAACATAGAATTTTTAGAAGCGTGAAACTGGAATTGGATATTCAGTATCCATTGGAAATCACACGGACACGAAGTTTCGACAGTGAAAAGCATGCAAAATTTCCCGTAGCTGCAAGACGCATCAGATAATCAACTTTAAAGTTATCTAAGGGATATTGCTACTCTAAAGCGATATGGAAGACCACTGTAGTTGGATTTCGCTACAATTAAGTTGTGGCGAAACGAAATCGCTTACCATAATGCTTGGTCTAAGGTGCAACCTTTGGGCTGCAACCGAAATAATCGTGTAAGTAAAGGATGTCAGCTCAGCAATATACAATGTTCTCTATGTCATCAAGTTCATAAATCCATAAACCATTTAGTTTTATTCATTGGTAGCCTTAATGTTAGATGTGCAAAGACTGGCATAATTTCAGCTCAACTTGAAGCTTAGGAATTCAGAAGAAGGAGAAACATAAAAAGGAAAATCTAGCAATTAGTCATCTTTACATCATGTTGGGCAGTTTGAGAAGAATAAAATAAAAGAACAATCGATAATAAGCTTCACAGATTTGCAGGAATAATTATAAATAAAGCTTAAACTGGTATTTCTGAATGGGTGGATATCGGAATATGTTAAAAATGACATCTTTCAGAGGAAAGTCATTATAGATTGCAATTTGAATTTTTGTTGTTAGCCTAGAGAGTTTGATATTGTAATATGTAAGCTTTAAGCTGTGCTTTTCATTCGATTTAAATATAATGTAAAAAATTTCTCTAAAACATTCTTTTTTGATCTTTTAACTTCTGATTTTTTTGACTTAACTCTTACCGCATCCCATTTTATGCCCAAGTTTGTGGACTCTCTTTGAACGTATCAATTAGTAAACTTAGTTCAAGTCCGTTGTTGTTTTTTTTTTGATAAAAGAAATTCATTGAATTATCTACTCAAATTGTTATTGTCTCTTGCCAGGAGACTACAAAAATTTGCAGGAACATTATTAAAGAGGTTTATGTTTGTAGCTGATTTCTAACAAACTTTGCGATTGCATCAACTACTTGATTATCCCTCCTACTAACAAAATAAAAATTACATTGCAAGAAACTTAAACTTAATTGTTTTATTTTCTTCAGAATGTTTCCCGTTTTCCCATTGGATAAGGAGAACATCTTCTGCAATTGATTGAATGATTAGCTTTACATCAGCCTCCATATGTGTTATAGTTCACTTTAAATTTTTAGTAGTTTGGTTTTAGTATGCTTTTGTTTGTTTTAGTTTGTTAGTAGAGAATAATTTTAGCGGGTTTACTCGTTCAATTAGTTGTGAACGTGGTTAGTTTGAGTCCTTGGTCAGTTGGAGTCTTTGATTATGTCTTGAATTCAGTAGGTTTGTTCCCTAGTTTTTAGGATCTGTGATAGACGTGGAAATATGGATATGTCTTGTAATCCTTATTTAAGAGGATATGGAATGCAATGAGAAGATAGCTAGAAATTTACTAAAACTGTGAGTTCTTTTAGGTTTGGGTTAATAGCCTACACTTGGACGCAAGGCTCGTCAGTAAGCCTGGACGTTTAGGGTTCGTCAGTAAACCCTTTATCTATTCTTTTTAACCATAACCAATATCATCATCTTCACTGCCCATTCCATCTCCAAACCGTTAATCATCTTCATTCTTATATATATCTTAGTGTGATCGTAACAAGTGGTATTACCAGAGCATGTTCGCTTCCGCAAAAGTCATCATCTATCTTGCAACCATTGCTTCCCAAAAGACCTATCATTCTTCTATGTTTCTGCCAGGTCAGGGCAAAATTCAAAAAATATAGTCCAGAGTAGTGAGTTTAGAAAAATCTACAGAAGATCTAAAAGATATTATGACTAAAAATCAAAAGGTAATTGTTGACAAAATTACCGCGCTAACTGATCTCATGGGAAAGTTTGTTCTGATGCAAACTAATACAGAAGGTGATAAAAAACGGTCAACTGGTAAGAGAGAGCAAGCAATCAAATCAAAATGGAAACACTTTTGCAAAACTCAAAACTGGTGTTAAACTAGTTTTTCCAAGCTTCAACGACACAGATGATCCTACTAGTTGGTTATGTAGAGCTGAGCAGTACTTTTTTCTTCATGAAATTCCCGAAAGTGAAAAAGTTTCTTATGCTTCTTATCATCTTGATGATGAGGCACAAATCTGGTACCAAATGTTGAAGCAAGAGATGATTTACGTATTTGGGAAGACTTCAAATCAGCATTACAAACTCGTTATGGTCCTAATATTTTTCTTGATTTCTTTGGAGCACTTACTAAGTTGCAGCAAACCGGAACTATTGAAGATTATCAAAAACAGTTCGAAAAGTTATTAGCAAAGTCTGGTTCGCTACCACAACCTAGATAAGTAAGTTTATTTGTTAACGGGCTGCGAGAATCAATTCGAATTGATGTGCAGGCAAACAAACCAGCAACACTGTCAGAAGCAATTGGGTTGGCACGTTTATTTGAAGCTCGTGATAAGTCGCAATTATTTGTTGTTACTCCAACAACAACTCAAGGTTCGGTTCCTGTAAAACAATTGAATGCTTTGCAATTACAAGAACGAAAGAAAAAGGGGCTTTGTTTCAACTGTGATGAAATGTTCCAACGAGGACATCAATGCAAAAAAATGTTTATGATAACTCTGGTCATCGAAGAAATTAATGGAGATCATGTGATGGAAGGTGACATCCCATAGCCTTGAGGACAAGGCTTAAATTAAGGGGGAAGGATTGTTATAGTTCACTTTAAATTTTTAGTAGTTTGGTTTTAGTATGCTTTTGTTTGTTTTAGTTTGTTAGTAGAGAATAATTTTAGCGGGTTTACTCGTTCAATTAGTTGTGAACGTGGTTAGTTTGAGTCCCTGGTCAGTTGGAGTCTTTGATTATGTTTTGAATTCAGTAAGTTTGTTCCCTAGCTTTTAGGATCTGTGATAGACGTGGGAATATGGATATGTCTTGTAATCCTTATTTAAGAGGATATGGAATGCAATGAGAAGATAGCTAGAAATTTACTAAAACTGTGAGTTCTTTTAGGTTTGGGTTAATAGCCTACACTTGGACACAAGGCTCGTCAGTAAGCATGGACGTTTAGGGTTCGTCAGTAAACCCTTTATCTTTTCTTTTTAACCATCACTAATATCATCATCTTCACTGCCCATTCCATCTCCGTAACAATATGAACTCATGAAATCAGTTGTATTTTAGTTTAGTATTATATTAGAAATTGAAGAAATGAAAACCATATGATGGTTTTCGCTAGAGTGAGTTACCCACAACTAGTTTTAATACTTCAAAATGCAAGATTGCTAATGGGAAGACCGAATTCGGGGGTATACCAAGCCCAAGGTAAAAACTTTTGTTTTATTTGAAACTTGGTACACCCTCAGAATTCGGTTCCCCATTAGCAACCTCGTCAAAATGGCGGACAAGGTTAAAATTGGTCACCGACCAGTTGAAAACTAAGGATTACGAGCATCACATCGAGTTATGGCACCAAGAGACGGGAGTCATTAAATTCTATCAATACTATTGCATGGGAACACATACGACGCACATATGCCCTGGACATCCGTACTCATGAACTATCGGATATCAAATCACACTGTCTAACTATACTGCTGGAGTTGGATGAGAATTAGATTTAGATGCAACAATTTGAATTCACAATCTCGTTTCCAATCATAAATTCGAACCACATTTGTTAAAATTTTCATCGACAACAAAATAATTACATGCAATTACAATATCATCATAAATTGTAACAATATTTTTGTTCATCGCATTTGTTTCGACACAATGTACCGATTTTAATAGACAAAATAAGTGCGCATATCACACAACTTATCCGCAATATATCCTCTCCAAACATAAATAGCTTTAAATTACCATTTACTCATCCGTAAAATCATTATAACATCACTGCACATGATACTTCCCTATCAAAATATATTCTCCCATTCATTACTAATTCCTTGTTCGACCATTTACAGTGAGGATACGTAACCAGTCCATTCAATAGCCAAATTGATTGCCTTGAAAACAAAAATCTCGTATTCTGCATTGCTAGTAACTTGAAACCGACAATTCGTATGGCCGTATATTTATAGGAAAAAAACATACTGTATTCTAGATACACTCCTAGAGAATCAGAGTATCAGGCTACTATACCATGCAAGTTGACATCAACCTATAGCTAGCTAGGCTACAGTACTAGGTTGTACGAGAAAATGACTTTGCACTAAAAAGCAACCATAAATATCAAAGTAGAGGTAACTCCGTTCCCTAGTTAGCAATTCGGTATTCGGTAAACGTACGGAATGGCAAACGTACGAGTATTATACGGTTTTATAAAATTCAGATTCGGTCCAAAATTCGGTCAACGGGACGTGATTCGTCATTAATTCGGAACGTCATACGTATGTGTATAATTCGGTTTTGTATAATTCGTCACCGAGACTGTTCATCTCATGAACAAAAAGTCATCGTCTATTTATGTACTCTTTTCAAAACCCTAAATGCACCTATTGTCGTTTTTCCAAAATCGACAAGCGAATCCTGCAGTGTAGGTTCCTATCGTTGCCGGAAAAACTCTTCAACAGCTAACTTTTCAACGTCATACCACTACTAAAAGTAACTTATGAACCCTGTTTTGACTAGATAAATACATTTTCACTGTTCCACCCATTCAGTTACAGCTACCAGGGCCACCACCACCACCACAGAACACCACCCTTTTCCTCTCAGAATTAAATTGTCTGGGTGAACCCATCATCATGTGCAACAATGTCAGTAAATCACGTGCCCATGTTTTTCGTTTAGCGAACCTAATTTAAGTCCCATGTGGCACGACAACATTACGATTGTTCTCCTATACATAGTATCTCACTATCTACTCCTCCCACTCTGCATAAAATAATCATTTGAAAATTATACAAAAAAAAATATCAGGAACAGACACTCATGACCGTCAGATCTAGTAAAAAGCTCAGTTTCCGTCAAGATCCTGCCGAGCAGATAGAACCAACATTCAATGTGATTCATTCAACGTGCGCAGTAGACCACTAACCACTTTCTATTACGAACCGTTATAAGTAACGGTAAATCTCAGAGATATGACGGCAGTTTAGAGTTGAAATGTTTGACTTTTTTACGTAACGGGGTTTTGATCCTGGCGGGAAATCTGAACATTTTTCCCGCTAATTTGGGAAGTTGGATAACAGGTCATTTATTTCTCCGAATATCCCGAGAAAAGAAGTTTGGTGGGGTTGAGTTGGTAAAGTACGGTCGGGAGAAGAGATGGCATGTCCGAAATGTTTTTTTTTCACTTTTGAAAGAGAGGAGATGGGCTAGAGGTCTAAAAGAGAGAGAGATAGGAAATGGCTTTTCATTGGACCAGAGAGACAACTTGTACGAGGTGTGAATGACGTGGATGAGGATTATTTTAATTACACGTTGGATGCCATGTCAGAAAAACGATATGGTTCCCATGTCTCCTTAATTTTTATTTAATCATGTGGATGGGGTGCAAATTAGAAAAATTCTTTGGTCGGCAGAGTATGTGGTGCACAATTTGGTCCATTGATCAAAATTTTTGAACAGTTTGAATACATGGAGCCGTGGAAGTCACAAACTCCCAAGTTACCAAATTTCAGGTTATCGGTTTTTAACGACCTCTAATTAGGTAATAACTATATTCGTTAAAGAAGGTCGCATTAATTACAAGGCAAAACGGCAAGTACTCGTGGGTTAATCCAAATCTTAATTATGTAAACCAAAAGGCCAACATATCATATTATGTTATAACAAGAACCGTTATGTACATCACATTTAAAAAATCTGCCAAACTTAGTTTTTATAAACAAAGGACATCGCAATGTGTCCTTCTGCAAGTACTTGCGGGTTTAAACTTCCATTCCAATGAAATGTTAGCTCTGCAATATTCAAAGAAAATCTGTTGAGCTGAAAATCAAATCTCGTACCTTCTAAAGTTATTATATGGGGAGATCCAGCTTTATTCTTGTGCTGTTTGTTTTTTCTAGCTTTTTTGACCGTTGAAACAGTAACCCATTCCCGCCAACATTTGAAAAGTAGCAAAGGTTGTATTTCCATGCCCCCACGGTTTCGGATCTTGAAAGGAGATCTTAGGATATAAAAAAAACAGGGAAAGCAGTGTATTCTTTTTCTAGTGTCGTGGTATCCGACTATCCTCCGCATGGCGCTGCACGTCTTTGCATTGTGAAATTAAAGTGAGGTCCATCATTGTTACTGTTAAATGCAAATCTGACAAGATTGTGTTTAGGAGAAAGAAGATTAGTTTGAACTGGTTGATCCCCGTTCGTGCTTACTACTGCTGCTGAATGAAAAATATCTTGTACGACAACTGTACATGGCAAGTGATCTTGCGACTACCTACTGCATTCATTTCTTACAGTACATAAGTTGCTGGCTTTATAATACTGTAGTGGAATGTTTGCATTAAATGTGAAATAAATACAGGTAACGACGAGCTCTTGTGCTAGCTCGATGTTAAGATTTCAGATGACCTTTGGAAGTTGACTTTGGCTTAGGATATTCTTTTCTCTAATCAACATTAACATAGATCTTGCAATGATTTTCTAACCGAAACTACAAAGACGTACGACACCTCACCGTGTTGAAACTGTAGTTGATCGACCTGACTCGGTGGACAAAACGATCTTTCATCTAACTGAGATTGGAAGTTGTTCCATATTGAGTTGAAGGGTAGTTGCAATCAATCAAAACATAATTAACATGTTTTTGGGTATCGTAGTAAACTTTAAATTAAAGTGAATGATGAAAAATTTAAACTACAACACGGAACGTAAATTTTATGTGCCAAAGCATTTGTTTCAATGAGGCATATTCCGCAAGATTCCTAATAGGGTGTACCAAATTGTTCGGGAGTGTATCAAATTGCATATAAGACGAGATACATTTTGATAAGGGATTGGTACATCCCAAGCAATTTGGTACCCTATCAGCAGCCTTGATATTTCGGGTTATAGTGGCAAATTGTGAGCACTTGATCATGTCCCTTCACGTGACAGACTCCGAGTCAAAATGACATTTCAAGAATTTTATTCTCATGACGCAGATTTTAAATAACCAATCAGAATAGTTTGAGCAGTAAATTTTTCGTCACAATATAGTAAGGTCATGACTGACCTTTTTGGATAGTTCAAGAGCACATTTTGAGTCGTGGTACATATTGTCCATGGATGATCTGCTTGATTTGGAAAAGGAATCTAAGAGCTTTTCAAATAAACTCAACTGAAAATCGAATTATAACGAGTGTACAAGTTTTGTTAAGTGATAGGTGTTTAAAACACCTTGATTATCATTTATAGTTTATGCTTTCCTTTTTTTTTTTTAATCATCAAACCATAAGTATTTCATTCCACAAGAAACGTTTACATGATGGTTTTATAGAGAAACAAGTACATCATAACATTAAACAAATACAAAGAAAGATCCAAAACGTAAATAAATCGCGAAGAGAAAGAGCGATCTACCACGATAGCATCCAAATCTTATACTCTGAGATTGGAGAAGAAATAGTATTCGAAATTATAAATCGACCATTTTGATAGATTTTCTTCTTGGAAAAGAGATGCTCTTATGGTAGAGGAGTGATATGCCCAAAAATTCTTCATGTGCAGCGACTAATCCGAACCCTAGATTTATTTTCTGATGAAGAAAAAATTGATCTTCGCCCGTGCCAAATCGCCGATGTACTTTTATCAAGAAAACCAAACACGAACAAATCCGTAGAAAAAAACACTATAAAAGTGTAGATAAAATCACCCAAATAGCGAAGATAAAAATCAGTCTAATAGCGAAAAGATTATTGAAAACAATAAAAATAACTAAAAACAAAAAATCTTTGCTCATATCTAGCCCCTAAATGACTAGATCCGAGCAAAGGAGGAAGAAGAAGTTGATGGGGTTTTCTCTAGTTTTTGAGAAGAGAGGGAGAGGAGAGATGGAAGAATAAAACTATAGTTTATGCTTTCCATACTATTATTTTGTAAACTATGTATATTAAGACGGAATTGGGATTGTTTTGAGTTTATTAGGTATTTTGTTGACTATCGGCGACTAATATCAGGAGCTCATTCGAGGATAAGGGGTTACATCTGAAGTAAGCACCCATGCAATTACTCTGGGCACCACGAGTACACGTTCAGAAACGAAAAGATTTTGTTAATTTTGATTGCATTTGAGCCAAAAAAAATATGTGCAATCCTATATGAAATATAGGTAAGCTTATAAGAGTCGGCTGACATAGTTGTTCTCGTATTATCTTACAATTTCAACATCATTTTATTTTTAATACAATCTAGATGATATAATCGATCGATTTGAAGCTAATCATCGCATCCGAGATGTATAACCTTATATTGTACCACTTTCAAAGTTAGATGTTAAAAAATTAATGGTTGACATTAAGATGTTTGATATTTCGGAATATACTGATGTTTGATAAGAATATAAAACTTCAAAAAAGAGATATCTTAACACAAAACTATTTTTAAGTTTATTATCGTTTGAATTTTAAATAAAATATTAGTACAATTGCCAAATAGTGGGAGAATAATTATATCAATGGATCCTCTTTTTCAAATAAAATGATCTTTTCCAGAAACGGAGAGAGTACCACATTTTTAACCCAACAATATATAATTTAACGTCTGCCCTTATTATTTGCAAACCGACACAGGGTACTGCATATCTGTGAAGGCATCTAAACAAGATGTTAAAGTTCGAAGCCGTGCCACAGTGTTGAACAAGTGAAAGAGTATGTTGCCAACTCAAAATTCTAAAAACCAATTTCTTTGTAACCTCGATCAAATTTTTATTTATATTTTGACCATCATATTATCAGTAGCATATCAACATCGCCAGATGCGTCTGTGTCATCGCTGAATCAGCATTCAGTTCCCTAGTATAAGTACACCAAGAAAATGATTAACCTAATCTTTAAACTCATCTTCTTCTTAATCTACTCACGTTCTTGCCACGAGATGAAGGATAAGTGCTTTAGCTTGAAGCATGTCTGGATCACTTCTCTTACACCGCCCCATCCTTAAAGTAGTTAATCAAAGATTCTTGGAAATCAGTTTATATTTTAATCTTAAAGCATGAAATTCATCGCGAGCACGACCTCTGTACTTCATTAACTATGAAGATTATTCAAATCAGTTTTGACTTAAATTGTATCATGAACTATGCAGTAAGTATGCAATACGCCAGTATATGCACGCACAATATGCTATCATAAATGCCGCATCTATGTATTATTTTACGTGATAAGCTATATATAATAGTAGGTCACGTATTTGCAACAGCAACACTAATAGATTTAATACATAAATTCTCGACAATTTGCATTAACAACTATTTTGGAAGACTCTTATGTCTAGCACGAACTGTATTCGATTCAGCGCACGTCTTGCACGTACTCACAAGTTACTAGTTCTTCACTTCTTTGACTTCGATTGTGGTTCACTTAGCTCCATCCATGCCGGTAGGAACTTTTTTGATTTGATAATTGACAATTGCGAAGTCATATGCGAAGTCATATAATGATCACTGTCTCACGGCTTCGAGGCCGCAGAAATCCATTCTTTGGCCTTGGGAATGTTTTTGTACCATTTGGACTTAATTTTCTTGGAGTGTATTTGAAGAAACGAACTCAAGATATATTGCGTGATTCATGTGGTAAAAAAAGATAGAATAAGGATACGTTCCCCCTATTTTAATCCTCCCTAGTCTTTCCTTGGATTTTGGTTTTCTTTGTTGTGTTTCCTTTTCTCCCTTCTTAGTGACTTCTACTTTGCAGAGTTTGTCAATTGCCTTTTTCTTAATATATTTCTATTTACCGAGCAAAAAAAAGAGGATACATTCCCCATACATGGTACTAAATGCACCGATCACAAGCATAACGGGATCTATATCTACAGACCCTGTGGGATTGCATCCATCTCGTGCTCCCCACAGGTAAGTTTGTATCTGTATTCGTATATGTCACATGAGTATACTTACACTATGTTTGTTTACTCCTGACTCATCTGAGTCGTCTGGATCTGAGTCATCTGGATCTGAGTGAAATCACCTGACTCATCTGGATCTGACTCAATATGTTTGTTTTGAGTCAGATCTGACTCAAAAAACGTGAGTCAGTGGTTTGGTCCCGTGAGTCAGGGGTATTTTGTTACCTGACTCAAATGGGTCCTAGTCAGGGGTTATGTCTGAGTCATAGGTCGAGTCAGATCTGACTCAAAATGCAAAACAAACGGTCTGACTGCTGACTCGGCCCGAGTCAGAGGTTGACTCAGATCCAAACGCCGAGTCAGCTGCAAACAAATAAGATGTTACTTAGCCCATATCTAAAATTGTCTAGGTCAGCCGGTGATAGCATAGCTATGACTATGCGTCGTGATAGATTGCATGTTTTTCTGGGTATACGCTCGTACAAGTCTTATGTAAACCTGTTTCACAATGCAATCAACAAATCAAACAGATAGAAATCCGCGAGCCTGATTATTATGAGAAACAACTTGAATGGTATCAAAGACCAATGTTCAAGTGTCAATCAATTTATATCAACAACCAAATGTTGGATTATCTAATTGATTGAACTACACACAACCTGTGATATTTCAATTATAAAAAAAAATATAATGCGGAAAAAAATAACACAGACACCGGAAATTTTGTTAACAAGGAAATCACAAATGCAGAAAAACCCCGGGACCTAGTCCAGATTTGAACACACACTGTATTAAGCCGCTACAGACACTAGCCTACTCCAAGTTAACTTCGGACTGGAAAGTAGTTGAGCCCTAACCAATCTCACACTTAAATTTAGTCTCCGCATATTTAAATGTTTGCTACTTAAATGAAATTATTAGTGAGAAAGAAATAGAAATTATTTGTGTTTATGGTGCAGTAAATGCTGATAAAAAAAAGTTGCCCAATGGACACATATTTCGGATTTGGCTAAACAGATCCAAAAACCTTGTGTTCTAATTGGAGATTTAAACATCATTCGAGACCAGGCTAAAAAACAAGGTGGAAACAATTCGAGCTCAAGCAATATAGCCTTTGTTACGCAAATTATTGATTCTCCGAGCCTTGTAGAAGCGGGATTTGAAGGAGCTCCATTTACTTGGTCCAACAACATAAAAGGGGAAGCAAATATATGCAAAAGGATCGATAGAGCGTTAGTATCGTACCAACAGATACAAATATTCCCGGATACAAATGTAAGTCATCTAACCAGAGTAGAATCTGATCACACCCCCTACTCTTTGATACAAAACTAGAAACAAAAAAGCTTCAAAAACTCTTTAGATGCATTAGAGCAGTTCCTATGGAATGGCCAAACACAAAGTTTGATCATTTTGATCCCACTATGGGATGAACAAACATGGAAAATGGATGTTCAAACCAACAAATCTGTTGGTTTGAATATCGAGTCGAAGAAACAACCGCGCGTCTTAGTGCATGATGGGGGTCATTGTCACTGACGCTAACGCTCGTAATAAAATCGCCAACGTTTTTCCATTTAACACGCGTCATCATCTATGTCGCAGGAGTCCTGTATTGTTGCGCCTGCGTTATTAGCATGAGCGCCCACTGCTACTCCCATCCGCCTCATTTGTTCATTTCCTTAGCCTATAAATTCAGTTTGTCTACAAACTTAAGACTCACACCTTCCTCAACATTACACAATTTCCATACCGTCTCTAACTTTTCTTTTTCTTCCTAAACAAAACTATTCATATCAATTCAATCTTTCAGGAAAATCTCATCTTTAACAAATATGGCATCCCCTCAACAACGATCACAACAACAAATACCACAACAAACACAACCACAAACACAAACAACACAACAAGAAACACAACAATCACAACAAAGGAACACAAGAATTCGTGGTCCTAGGTATACGATGGATGAAGAAGACGATGATGTCAATGGTATTTATCAAGAAAAAAAATTTATGGAAAGATTTAACAAAAATTTGGTCAAGAAACCGGAAACATTCATGGTCGTGATGTCGATGGGTCGAGTCATCGTTTTTGCACAATTTCAGCATCTGTTAGTGAATATGTAGCTTTGGTCACTCAAATGTGGAAAAACAAAAGAAGTGGTGAAGGCGAACCGGATGTGGAACGAAGATGTCGTGAAGAGTGGAAAAGAACCCACAAAGGTTCAAGCTTCCAACATGAAAGGCGTTTCACCATTTTGAGGGTGCTTAACAAGTTTAACCCATATTTGCTGGAAGGTCATACGGAGGGCCGCAGTGACCTTTTGTTCGGAACTAAAGCCTCATATATGTCGTGCATCATACAGATAATTAAATAAAGGTTGTACCTGAAAAAGCTCGGCAATAATCCTTTACGTCAAGTTGCGTCCCATGCGAAATCGATGCTAAATCCTCATCGGAATAGACACAGTCATGATTAAAATAATCATTCATCATCTTTTCGTGGTAAAAATGTTGATTCCGCCACGTCCATCTTCTAGTCACAACTTCATATGGCTCTAAAGGCTTTGGTATGATCCCGTTTGTAATTGCAACATAAAATTTCGTCTTCTTCTATCTTGATCTGCATCTTCATCCATTTGATGCATAAACTCCATACACATTTCTTCATCTTCTTCGTACAACATGTCATCCATCTCCATATCTTTCTCAGAAGAATCAAAATCAGAATTCATGGTTGAAAATTAAAAGTAATTGAAAATAAGAAAAGATTGATCGGATGAAAGATTATTGTGTATTTGTGAGATCAAATTCGAGTCGTATTTATAGAGGGGAGAACGAAAACTAGCTGTTCCGGTGACTGTTAATAAGTTGCCGTTGGCGGTCATATTGCAAACGCCGGCGTCGCCAGCTATGTCGCTGGCGTCATCGGTTAAGCCTCCAGTGTTTGGAGGACTGTCGCCAACGTCAGGTTTCTGGACGCGCGTTTATTTATCTGACGCTCACTGCTTTTCCATAGTGGAAAATTCAGTTTGACCATCCACGTGGCTCAACAAACGTTTGTGTTTGGCCATTTCCATAGGAACTGCTCTTAGACCCTGGTTATCTCACCCTACACTAACCACAATAGTGGCGACATCTTGAAAACTTCACTCTAGGAATTCCTCGGATAAGAATTTATCAACAACTCTAAAATATTTATCGTCCGACCTAGCTCACTGGAATTCAGATGTTTTTGACAATATTCACAAAAAAAAAGAAAAAAAAAGAGAATATTCACAAATTAGGAAATTTCTCATCCAATCTAGATATACTCAAAAACCTACAAGCTGAACTTCGAAAATTGTACGAAATTAGAAATGGTTATTACCATTAACTCTTTAGAGATAATTTTTTTAAAGAATATGATCAGAACACAAAATATTTCCATGCTACTGCCACAAGTAGGAAGAAAATAAATGCAATTCACTCTCTACGTGATCCCTCAGGCATGTGGCTCTCTGATCGAGACCAAATCAATTCTCTTCTTATCAATCATTTCATCCAGATTGGATCTACGCAAATGCCTAATTACAACATTGATTTATCAGAGATAATCAAGGCGTGTATTTCGGATTCAATTTTTTTTCTCTCATTCAAATCCCTTCTAAAAAAGAATTTTGGTCCATCCTTTCCAATATTGAACCCTTGGGGGCTCTGGGCCCGAACGGATTTCAACCGGATTTTTTCAAGGAAAACTGAGAAATTCAAGGTACGGATATAATTCAATCTATTCAGGATTTTCTTAGGACTGGGGAGATGGTGCAAGAGTTTAATCACTCGTATATTACTCTTATACCAAAAACCTCTACTTCACAAACTCCGGCAGATTATAGACTAATCAGTCTAAGCAATACCATCTATAAAATTATACCTAAAATCCTAGCCAACAGGTTAAAACCTATTCTTAATAGAATTATCTCCCAATCAATCAGCCTTTCTTCCGGGGAGACAAATTACCGGCAACATAATAATCGCCCATGAACTCCTTCACTCGATGAAAACTTCCAAAGCTAAAAAAGGTATTATGGCTTTAAAGATAGACCTTTCTAAAGCTTTTGACAGGGTGGAGTAGCCTTTCATCAAAAAAGCTCTATCCTCACTAAAATTTTGTGACGCCTGGGTTAACCTCATTTTACAATGCATTTCCATCACATCATTCTCAATTCTTCTAAATAGATCCCCAGGCCCAATTTTTTCAAATTCTAGAGGAATTAGACAGGGTGATCCCCTATTTCCTTAACTTTTTCTCATCTGCATGAAGATCTTATCAAGACTCCTTGAAAAAAAAAACAGAGGATAGGAAAATATCTCGTATTCAGATAAATAAACATGCCCCAACCATATCACACCTATTATTCACAGATGATTGCTTCTTTTTCACTAAAGCAGACCTAGGAGAAGCAACAAATTTACTGGATATCTTATCTTTATTCGTAGAAATCACGGGACAAATGGTAAACCTACAAAAATTAGGAATCTATTTCAGCCCGAAAATTCATCCAAGACATGGAAAAATAATAGCGGCGATCCTAAAAGTTCCTTTGATGACAAAGAAAGATAGATATCTTGGCACACCTTTGATAAAAATAAGAAGAAAAACTTTGAACCCCTTCTCCAAAAATACTATGCAACTTTACAAGGTTGGAAAGCAAGATTTTTGTCTCAAGCGGGTAGGACAGTCCTAATTCAGTCCATATTCCAAGCTTACCCGACTTACCAAATGCAAGCTCTAGCTCTCCGTAAATAAGTTATAAATCAATTAGATAGAATGCAAAGAGATTTTTGGTGAAATAAAGATGAGACAAAAAGGAAAGAAGGTTATTTTAAAGCGTGGATTAAAATGTGCAAGTCAAAATCGCAAGGGGGTTAGGTATAAAAAATCCTCATAAATTCAAAATAGCTCTCTTAACGAAGTTGGCCATTCGTCTAATGACAAAAAAAAATATCAATTTTGGGTGAAACTACTCGAAGCAAAATACTTCCAAAACTCTAATCCTATGGAGCCTACAAGAAATAATGAACTTTCCTGGATTTGGATGGTATTCAAAAAGGACTAAGTATTATTAAGGAAAATTACGTTTGGAAAGTGAAAATGGAGCTAACACAAAGATATGTGAAGACAATTGGATACCCAACTCGGATAAAATCCAAAGGCCGAGAGATAAAGAAGACCCGCTACCGGAAAAAGTCCAAGACCTAATAAACTTTGAAGGATCTTGGGATAGCGAAAAATTAGAAGATCTTTTCTCTCCAAAAAATAAAAGAAAAAAATTCTAGCTATTCCACCATTTAAAGGCGAAGCAGATAAAATTAGATGGAAACATCATCAATCGGGAGCCTTCTTGACGAAAAACATATACAATTTCATCGTTAACCAAAATCGAGAAAATAATAACAGTGATTTCCCTTGGAAAAAACATTGTAAAATGCAAGTAAATCCAAGGATAAAACTGTTTGTTTGGAAACTATACCAGATTCCTATTAAAAGCAAACTAGCAGCCCATAACCCGGAAATTTCACCAGAGTGCCCAATGTGCAATTTGCAAGATACATAAACAGAACAACATCTATTAAGAAGTTTCCCTTTCGCTAAATCCATATGGTTTGGTTGCTCTTAAGACGCAGTAACTCTCAAATTCCAACAAATTCGATCACCTTTTGGATAAAAGAAATGGATTACATATATAAACTTTTCGCAATTCAGTAAAAAAATTGCAACAATATTACAGTTGAAATATAGATGCGAAGTGGTTTTTGGAGACATCATCCGAATCCAACGGTGTTAGTTGAACAAATTAAGAAATTTCCTATCTCTTCGAATATCAAAAACAAGGTAACATTACGTTGCACCCAAAAAATAAAAGCATAAAACGTTCATGGTCCATTATAAAGACAGATTGGATAATATTCGTTGATGCTTCTTATACAAAAAGAAAATTTATCTAATGGGATATGCCTACATACTGTACTCTGTGGATCGAAAAGCTCTAATGCACCTCATCGTGGGTTCGGTATGGGCTTCCTCATCTTTTCGTGCATAAGCGAAAGCTCTCCTAAAGGCGGTGAAATGGTTACAAAAAATATTCTATCTAGTGTTTCTATTATCAATAAAGACAATAATGCTTCATGGTTAGCTGAGAATACTATTGAAGAAACTATTACTATTCTTGAAAATCTTCCTCAAGCTCAAATTAGATATATAAGCAGAGATCACAATGCAGCGCAGACTCGGTTACAAAAAAAGTAAGGATCAGGAAAAAACAACATAGGTAAATGCATATTTACGGACGAGTTTGGCAGGCCAGGAAATGTGTATAAAATTGAGCGTAATGAAACGCGGGCCTACAGTAATACCGCAAGTGCACGATCGTCAGTTGTAGCTCGTGCAAGTACGGGTCGATCCACAGAGATCGGGTGTGTTTCGGAAGTGTTTTAGCTAATTGGGTTTCTAGATTTGCTTTGGGCTTAGAAGCCCTTTGGAAGTGTTGGGCTTAATGTACTATTGGGTTTGAATGCCCTTTGAATGGATTGGGCTTAGTGGGTTTGTTAAACATAAAATGAACTGAGCTTGGGCTCAGTTATCTTTAAAGTGCAAATGGGCTGTGGTTCTAGAAACTGGTCTGAGCTTTGGGCTCAACAGTTCAACTAGGAGTTGGGCTTAACAGTTCACTTGCAAGTTGGGCTTAGTAGTGAACTGTGAGTTGGGCTCAGATGGTTGGGCTTAGTAAATGGAGAGCAAAGCAAGCAGCAGGAGTGCAAGAGCCACAGAAGTGGATTGGCAGCAGCAGCTGCAGAGGCTCAGATGCAGGAGAGTTGGCTTGGCTGCAGGAGAAGAAGGGGCAGCAGCAGCATGCAAAGAAGTGGCACAACAGCACAAGGCCAAGAAGATGGAAAAAACAGTGCAGCAGCACAAGTGCTGCAGCAGCAGTTGCAGCAATAGAAGAAATGCAGCAGGGAAAGCAAGTAAGCAGTGAAAATGCAAAACAGAAATGCAGGTAAACCAAACAAGTGGAGGGAAACAAGACTAACAGTTGAAGATGGATTTATGGATGGGAACTAGGGGTTGAATTCACTCTAATTTTTACTGTGTATTTTCCTATAGGAAGTTAAACACAACTATGGTATTATTTCCAAAGCACTAATTGTCTTTCTACAGCACAACTAGTCAAGGGATTATGAATTCAGCTTGAGTTGCAGCTTATCAGCAGCTCATGAACCTAACTACAAAGCATACTTGGCATACATTGTGAAAGTGAGGTGATGATGAGCTAAGTTCAAGTTTTTCCTAAACTTGTTTAGCCTTCTAGAGCAATATATTCAGTGTACTACACAATAAGACATTAGAGATTCATCAAGTCCCTAGCATGGTGGTTTAGAACATGACAAACATCATAACAGTGAGTAACAATGAATAGAAAGTCTAACATGAACACACACAAACAAACATTGAACTGAAATTAACATGTGAACACAAACATCTAACACACTAACAGGATGCAAATACAATTATAACAAGAACACAAGCATTACAGGAATATCACACATTTAGACATTAACAGTGCAATTTGACATTGGAATTAACCTAACCCAAATTGGGTGGAAACTTGGCTAGTCCAAGAACAAGTTTTAACATCTCATACACATCCCCTTTTATACCCAAATTAGCAAATTAGGGTTTACACCATTTTCCCCAAATCAGAAAATTAGGGCAATTTTAAATTACATAAAATTTGCTTACAATCTCCAAAAATTGGCTCGACCCATGCTTCTTGATGTCCCTCTGATGCTCTTCCTGCTCCTATTGTCCCCTAATTTCTAGCTATTTTACTCACCCCAAAACCTAGGGTTTCAGAGGTTGTGAGATGAAGAAAATAGCTAGGCTAGGGTGTTGTCGGGTGTTGGAGATGGTGGTGTCAGT
Organism: Papaver somniferum; assembly: GCF_003573695.1. Lineage (NCBI taxonomy): Eukaryota > Viridiplantae > Streptophyta > Magnoliopsida > Ranunculales > Papaveraceae > Papaver > Papaver somniferum. The sequence continues at coordinate 33,718,201 of NC_039361.1, read as the reverse complement.
GATGGAACTGGTGGTGGTGAGGGAATGGTTGCGGCAGAGGAGACAGAGGAGGAGGTGGTGGCAGTGGAGTTGCAGGCGATGGTGGTTCTGGAAATGGTCGGGTGGAGAAGATGAGTTCGATGTTTTGGGAAGGAGGGAGTGTTTGGGTGGTAGTATAGGGTTTGGTGCTAGGGTGTGAAGCAGAGACTTCAAGTTCGATATTTGCGAAGCTTAGATGTTGGATCATTGGATCTGAGTGGAATCGAACGGATAGATGGAAGGATGTGTGAAGCGACCGTCGGATTCTGAGGTGCAACGAAGTTAACGGCACCAGATGGAGTTAGGTACTGTAGTGTAAGGCGGAATCATCGGGAGTTGATGCACAGGCATAGGAGCGACCGTTGGATTCAACTACCATCTAATCTGAAGGCTTGGAATTTCAGCGCTGTGGTGCTCGGCAGAAACATCAGATTTTGATGCTCTATGAAGGAGCGACCGTCGGATGCTCCTGAGAACTGATCTGATGGCTGAGAACGGAGGCGCTTTTGTGTGTAGAAAATGAGGTTGTGCGCACCATTCTTGCGGTTTCCTTGCGTAATTTCTCCCGGCTTTTCACTACTTTTCTGCTCTTTTCGCTCCACGTCTCATCCGAACTTTATTTATTACCTAAAAATGCAAAATTAATTAATAAAAATATTTATTCTTGAAAACAATGAAAATACAGAATATGGGATAAAATGTAGAATTAATGCGCAAAAGATGAGTTAAATGCCAACAAAAAGGGATAAATATATACATATTTGGCACTCATCAAATACCCCCAAACCTGAATTTTACTTGTCCTCAAGTAAAACAAACTAAGGAAATCCTAACTATACCATTGTCGCTGGTCTCTCGATGCATTTAGCGTATGCACTAAGCCTTTTAAACCACTAAGTGTCCCTAGTGGACGAGTTGAAGTCTCGTGAAGGTTTACCAGAGGTGTGCCTACAAAACCTAAGGACAAAATATAAGCTCAGATTCCATCAAACGTGACATGTGCAAAACAGTTAAGCTCACAGCAAAATGGAGATGTCAATCTAGCTATCAAGGCACAATCCTAGCACTGATAACAAATAAGGACATGTGATAAGAGTGTAAAGTGTATCTACACATGTGTAAAGAAAGATCTGAAGTCATGACTACTAATCACCAAGAGATAGTTTCTCAGGCTAAGAACTGAGGTCGAAATCTAGCTAGCTGTCCGGACTTTACGAGAATTGTGAATGAGTTGGAGGTATTTCACAATTGCTCGCGTTGTACATCAATGGCATACACCCTCCTTGCTTATTACAACGAAACACAAAAGAACTCTTTACATGACTCTTATTTACATTGACAAATCTCTTTTATTTTTGGAACAAGAGATGATGGAATTGATAAATACTTGATTTTTTTGGTATTTTTCTGATATTTTTTTTTTTTTTTTTTTTTTTTTTTTTTGAATAAGGAAACACTTTTGATATAATACAAAAGGAAAAAAAGATTACATGACACTTTGCAAGAGGTAGCCCTTTTTGATGCACCCAGTTAAATTCGATGGTTGTCTTTCTTAATGTAACCTCCACCTTCTATCCCAACCAACCAAAGAACAAGCTAGTCAAGTTTCGTTCAGTATTCTAAAGTGATTGGCAATCGTAACTTCCTATCCAACACCTTGAAGATCGAGGCCATACATGTATTGGTAGATCGTGCGCGTGCAAATTTCTTATCACTATGTGAATTGTGCTAGAATCAGGGTGCCTAAATATCTAGACTAAGACTCCTAATAATAATACATATTTGCACAAGAGTCAACATTTCAAGGTAAATGAGCTCCATTTTTATGATTTTTTCATTTTTTAATTTTTTTGAATTTTGAGTTTTTTAATTTTTTTGGAATTTTTCATTTTTTCAAAAAGAAGAAGGAGTTCGTTTTAATTATAGCATATTATCGTGGTATCTACTCTATACCCCCAAACCTAAACTAAACATTGTCCTCAATGTTTCAAAATATGGAAAGAATTAAAATGCAACATATGGAAAGGGACATGCTGAGTAGAGTAAAAGGAGAGAGAATACCCGATTTCGGCGAAAGCAGAATTAAAACTCCGTTATTCAAGGCAAAAATCCAACATATTTCAGCCGAGATCATATTGGATTAAAAATATATACAAAAGGAACAAAAGGTTTTTAAAATTTATCTACTGGATTATATACAAAAAATTCACCATACACTAACAATCTAAAGAGTTGAGGATCAACCCAAAAGAAAAGTGTAGAGACAAAGAAAGTTTCAAAACACTAAAATTGGACTTAAATGGGAGTGAGAGTGAAAAACCGAATGAATTACCCCTAAACCAAATTTTTCAACAGGTTTACTTTTAAGCACAAAATCTATTAATTTTAGGGGTTCAGGATTCAAAAGGTCTAACTCATAATGGACTGTTTTCGGGATGGGCAAACATGCAATTTCCAACTGTGGCTCTTTAAAGTATTATATTTTGAAGCAAAATAGTCCAAGAGGACTTGGGAAGCACACAGTTCCAATCCTAGATTAGGAATTTTCAGAAAAATTGGTTTTACAATATGGGTACAAACCAAATCTAGGTTGGGTGGAAGGCCATCAGATTGTGACTTAGGTAGGACGATAGGCACATATCAATCAAATCAAAATCTCCTAACTCATCTACACATGTCACATCATGCTCACAATCATCAATCAAATTGGCAAGATTACAATCAGAATTATCAACATCATCAACAGATTTATTCTCGTGTATCGGCACATCAGGGGAAACATCACATGGAATACTAGAAGAAATATCATGCATTAAGGTCGGGGCAGAGAAGCCTAATGTATTTGAACCCAAAGGTTCCATAACATTTTCAGTATAGACATGTTCTTCTAACATAACATCATAATCATCATCATCATTAGGACATTTTGCAATCTAGGATAATTTTCAATCCTAAGGTCGGAGCTATTACAAGAATAAAACTCTAATTCATGGGGATGATCATATCATGTGGTGTTGTTCCTGTTTCCCTAACGGATTCCCATTGATGGGTTTTTTCTGCAATCTCGGCTAAAAAATTCCATGCATCATCCACATATCAATAAACTCACCATTACACATAGACTCAACCATGGTTCGAGATTTAAAGTCTAGTCCCTCATAGAGGATGACGACAAGTCTCCACTTCTCAATTCCATGGTGCGGACATTCACTCAACAAATCATTAAAACGTTCAAAATAGTGAAAAACAGTTTCCTCATCCAATTGGACAAAACAATTGATATTTTGACGAATAGCGATGGTCCTGTGTGTGGAAAGAATTTTTGGAAAAATTGATTAGTGAGTTGTTCCCAAGTGGTGATTGATTGTGGTCTCAAACCGTAAAACCATGTTTTGGCCCTTTCCTTTAAAGAAAATGTAAACAAACGCAATTTCAGAGAGTCTTCGGACAAATGATCAGGTTGCATAGTCCGACAAATTTGTTCAAACTCCCTTACATGAGTATAGGGGTTCTCAGAATCGAACCCTCGAAATATAGGAAGTATTTGTATCATGCTTGCATTTATTTTAAAAGGGTTATTGGTTTGAGGTAAGACAATACATGATAATGGAATTTGTATTGATGGATACATGTATTCATGGAGAGCACGAGGTTGGCCCATTTTGAAATGACACAAAGCCCACTATTTGGTTTTAATGGGTTTTAAAAAAATTTGGTTTTTGATGGGTTTGGATTTTGGGAAAAATTTGGTTTTGGTGGGATATAAAAGAAATTTGGTTTAAAATTGGGAGCAAAAGATTTTTTTTTTTTTTTTTTTTTTTTTTTTTTTTAAGAAAATAAAATTTGGTTTTTGAATGGGAGCAAGCCCACTGTGCAAGCCTCTAATGAAATGGAAGGAAGGCTGCGGCCCACAATCGGTTATCAGCTGGGTTTAAACCCAGAATACAAGATACAAGTCCAATTTAAACAAGCCCACAAAAATTAAATACACAAGCCCATAATCAATGTAAACAAACAAGCCCACAAATAAATTATTACAAACCCAACAGAAAATAAGAGAAGCCCAAAAATTGGCTTTAATATTACAAGCCCACAATTAAAAATTGGAAGCCCACAATTCGGGTTCTCTTAAATGGGTTACCTTTTAAGCACAGCCCAGCTGCTCTGATATTGTTGCAAAAACCCAGTTGGGTTTTGGTTCTTTTCCTTGGTGGCGTCCCAGCAGAGGAAAAACAGGTTCAGAACAGCATGTCCAACAGCAAATGAAGTGAAGCAGATGCAGATGCAAATGCTATGAAATGAAATACAAAATAGCTAAAGAAAAACACAAGAAAAACACAGCACCAATCCCCGGCAGCGGCGCCAAAAACTTGGTGGGCCCGGAGATGTGTATAAAATTGAGCGTAATGAAACGCGGGCCTACAGTAATACCGCAAGTGCACGGTCGTCAGTTGTAGCTCGTGCAAGTACGGGTCGATCCACAGAGATCGGGTGTGTTTCGGAAGTGTTTTAGCTAATTGGGTTTCTAGATTTGCTTTGGGCTTAGAAGCCCTTTGGAAGTGTTGGGCTTAATGTACTATTGGGTTTGAATGCCCTTTGAATGGATTGGGCTTAGTGGGTTTGTTAAACATAAAATGAACTGAGCTTGGGCTCAGTTATCTTTAAAGTGCAAATGGGCTGTGGTTCTAGAAACTGGTCTGAGCTTTGGGCTCAACAGTTCAACTAGGAGTTGGGCTTAACAGTTCACTTGCAAGTTGGGCTTAGTAGTGAACTGTGAGTTGGGCTCAGATGGTTGGGCTTAGTAAATGGAGAGCAAAGCAAGCAGCAGGAGTGCAAGAGCCACAGAAGTGGATTGGCAGCAGCAGCTGCAGAGGCTCAGATGCAGGAGAGTTGGCTTGGCTGCAGGAGAAGAAGGGGCAGCAGCAGCATGCAAAGAAGTGGCACAACAGCACAAGGCCAAGAAGATGGAAAAAAACAGTGCAGCAGCACAAGTGCTGCAGCAGCAGTTGCAGCAATAGAAGAAATGCAGCAGGGAAAGCAAGTAAGCAGTGAAAATGCAAAACAGAAATGCAGGTAAACCAAACAAGTGGAGGGAAACAAGACTAACAGTTGAAGATGGATTTATGGATGGGAACTAGGGGTTGAATTCACTCTAATTTTTACTGTGTATTTTCCTATAGGAAGTTAAACACAACTATGGTATTATTTCCAAAGCACTAATTGTCTTTCTACAGCACAACTAGTCAAGGGATTATGAATTCAGCTTGAGTTGCAGCTTATCAGCAGCTCATGAACCTAACTACAAAGCATACTTGGCATACATTGTGAAAGTGAGGTGATGATGAGCTAAGTTCAAGTTTTTCCTAAACTTGTTTAGCCTTCTAGAGCAATATATTCAGTGTACTACACAATAAGACATTAGAGATTCATCAAGTCCCTAGCATGGTGGTTTAGAACATGACAAACATCATAACAGTGAGTAACAATGAATAGAAAGTCTAACATGAACACACACAAACAAACATTGAACTGAAATTAACATGTGAACACAAACATCTAACACACTAACAGGATGCAAATACAATTATAACAAGAACACAAGCATTACAGGAATATCACACATTTAGACATTAACAGTGCAATTTGACATTGGAATTAACCTAACCCAAATTGGGTGGAAACTTGGCTAGTCCAAGAACAAGTTTTAACATCTCATACACATCCCCTTTTATACCCAAATTAGCAAATTAGGGTTTACACCCATTTTCCCCAAATCAGAAAATTAGGGCAATTTTAAATTACATAAAATTTGCTTACAATCTCCCAAAATTGGCTCGACCCATGCTTCTTGATGTCCCTCTGATGCTCTTCCTGCTCCTATTGTCCCCTAATTTCTAGCTATTTTACTCACCCCAAAACCTAGGGTTTCAGAGGTTGTGAGATGAAGAAAATAGCTAGGCTAGGGTGTTGTCGGGTGTTGGAGATGGTGGTGTCAGTGATGGAACTGGTGGTGGTGAGGGAATGGTTGCGGCAGAGGAGACAGAGGAGGAGGTGGTGGCAGTGGAGTTGCAGGCGATGGTGGTTCTGGAAATGGTCGGGTGGAGAAGATGAGTTCGATGTTTTGGGAAGGAGGGAGTGTTTGGGTGGTAGTATAGGGTTTGGTGCTAGGGTGTGAAGCAGAGACTTCAAGTTCGATATTTGCGAAGCTTAGATGTTGGATCATTGGATCTGAGTGGAATCGAACGGATAGATGGAAGGATGTGTGAAGCGACCGTCGGATTCTGAGGTGCAACGAAGTTAACGGCACCAGATGGAGTTAGGTACTGTAGTGTAAGGCGGAATCATCGGGAGTTGATGCACAGGCATAGGAGCGACCGTTGGATTCAACTACCATCTAATCTGAAGGCTTGGAATTTCAGCGCTGTGGTGCTCGGCAGAAACATCAGATTTTGATGCTCTATGAAGGAGCGACCGTCGGATGCTCCTGAGAACTGATCTGATGGCTGAGAACGGAGGCGCTTTTGTGTGTAGAAAATGAGGTTGTGCGCACCATTCTTTGCGGTTTCCTTGCGTAATTTCTCCCGGCTTTTCACTACTTTTCTGCTCTTTTCGCTCCACGTCTCATCCGAACTTTATTTATTACCTAAAAATGCAAAATTAATTAATAAAAATATTTATTCTTGAAAACAATGAAAATACAGAATATGGGATAAAATGTAGAATTAATGCGCAAAAGATGAGTTAAATGCCAACAAAAAGGGATAAATATATACAATATTTGGCACTCATCAGAGTTCATAAAACAAGCATTGATTTTAATATTTTTGATAAAAATGAAATTGTAAACTTATTGTATTACATTGCTTAATTAATATATTACTAACTTTTTCTTAAAAAAGGAAAAAAAAACTCCTTAGTCACTTTTTAGCCAAAAACCCATCTGGTTAACGGTTGAAAATACTGCTCGTTACCGCCAACAGACAGATGATATGATTTCTATCTTTTTTGCACAGTTATAATCATTTCTTGTCCGGTTTGCAACCTTGCTTGACGTGGGATAAATGTACCCATCTCAATCACAATTCATCACATGCACCCACTCTAATTCCTTCATTAAGGATAAGTGCTTCCATTTATGTTTTAGATAGTACTTGATTATCAAAGATATTATTATGACACAAGAAAGTAAAACCATTAAACCAGTTTAACTAGTGGGGAGGTGCAAAAGGCTTATTATTTTAACATAAGAAGTAAATGAATACACCTATACTCAATTGCACATCACTTCACCGTTAGCCATAGGAAATCAGTAGGATGTACTAACCACCGAATCCGAAGTAATCCAACGGTAAAAAATGCAACAACACACCAAATTAGATCACAAAAAAGTGCAATTTCCACCACCCCTTGTTACGTAGCACTTGATTTGATTTCATGTGCATGTTAACTTGCCTTGCAAGTAGGGTTTTTAGGTTCTAAATCTCAAATATTTCACCATCTCAATCACTTTCTTCACTTGATTAATTTCAAAAGTGGTTTATTATATAACTAGGCAATGAAAAAGTTATTACTCGAAACTGAGGTCTTGTCATTAGTAGAAAAGAGAAAGTGAAAGCGGTTGTTAACAGTAATCCATAAATTAGATACCAGCTAATTGATATTTTGATCCAATTAGAGTCGATTCTTGATACGGTTGTGAATGAAAATGATATCCTAAATTTGACTGGTGATCTGTTGTTTTAATTTCAATGATTGAAACCCCCTCATTGTCCGGAGCATATTCCTATTTGTTTCAATAGCAAATAAACTATCATCATTAATAGTAAAATAATCTTAATAACTTAAGCTGACATCAACAATGGATTCGATCGGTTTACCTGGTATTTACAGCTGCATGCTTCGTAAATAAAAAGAATATCCTATTTGACATTTGTTTTCATTTTTTCGATATTTTTAATAGAATTGGTAAATCACTCAATAAAACAATTGGTATTTACAGCTGGATGCTTCGCAAATAAAAAAATATCCTATTTGACATTTGTTTTCATTTCTTCGATATTTTTTTAATAGAATTGGTAAACCACTCAATAAAACACTTTATTAGTATTATCATTGCCAAAATCAAAAACTAATTTATTTATGAGTCAAAATTAGGACTAATTATTATGCCATTTACAGAAAACTTGTAATATTTTTCTTCCAAACCAATATAAACACGCGAAACTCAAATAATAAGTCTCGATACGTCTACGACTGGACAAATGCAACTAGAGCCAATTTCCCCAAATGATAGGCTTCTAAGGCTTTTAGTCCATATCTTGGCACTAAAGGGTAACAAGACTATTTACATTGCACCGAGACCAAGCTTTTATTTTTCTATGAGCTAAAATTAGGATGACAAAAGACTCGCAACATAAGCTCAGGTCAATTGTTGTCATGGACTCATGCAAGATTTTTTTTTCTATGTTGTAAAACGGAAATAAGGCTAGTATTATTATATTACTATAGTGAAGTTTCTGGATGATGATACTGATGATCTGAGTTCTTAATTCGTTAGTGACAGATTATGATTAAAATAAAACTTAAACAAGCAGTTGTCTAATGCAAAAGTTATACAATTCACCCAAGGATTGGTGAACCACTAATTAAACGCCAACCCTATTTTTTTTCACACTGCACCTTGACCAAGCTTCAATGACATACCTACTACTACCTTGGTCCTTGACCTTTGGAGAGCATCAAGCAGGATATCCGTATTTTATAGTAAAACCGAAACAAGAAGCTGTCTCAGTTACACCCTTCCTCGTAGGATTGGCGAGCCACTATTTAAACGTCAACCTTAACTTATGTTTTTTCCAATAAATGCAGAAGTCAAAAAGTATTATAATCGGAAGTCAAAATCAATATTACTTTTTCGGATAATTTTCAGACTTTTTCTCACCAAAAAGAGAGAATGGACATCGTGCAAGTCATAATTCCCACAGCCAAGCTCGGAAATGTAAACCAGGGTTTGCAATAGCTGAAGAGACGGATAACACAGCATTTGTGTAGAGGCAATATATGAAAAGTGTATCCGAAAACGTGAATTTACGCGCGGAATCGTGGTAGATCATATACCTTACCCTAGAAAATGAGTGACAAATTCCTTGTAGCACTATACCTGAATAGTTATCCAAATAAATAGGGGACCTCCTGGCCACTGTCAGCGAGCGTTTTTTCCTACCGCACAACTTCTTGCGAACAGAATACAGCGATTGAGGCACAGTGACAAGGTGAATCTCTTGCGATTGTGACAACACTTGTAAATACCATCATTGGTACTGGTATACCAACCACTTGGATCTCCTCAGACTTGGTCACTATCCATCCAGCTGGGAAGATGAGCTGAACTATAACTTTTTCAGGTGTGTGGTGTCCATATTCATAAATTCAAATTTTGCATATTCCCCACCAATTGAAGGCTAATTGGGGTTTGAATGTATTTACAGTATCTTGAATCGAAAGCATATTACTCATGGTTAACATATGTCGTGCATTGTAAGCCAAGAGGCGTGAGTCAAAAAAATTGAATAAGCATCGTCTAAATCAAACCCGAAGCGACTGCGTGAGGGTTGAGACCACATAATTTGATTTTTCCAACCAATGTCTATGGAATTTGTATTCCTGACAAGGATTCTTCCACCCAACTTGTGAAGTCATCCCGTGGAGTCTAATCAGCCTTAATATCCATCCATTCAGGACAAGAGATCCCTAGCTATAGAAAAAACTAAAACCTCTTTCATTTCTACGTAGCAGTTTTGCAAACAACTTTTGCCACCTATAATCGCTTAAAAAGAACCGAAATACAATCCTGCGACAAATTATGCCAATTTGCTAACGCTAATGAAGTTTTATCAATTACCATAACTCCTGCTCAATCTATATAACATGACATTTTAAATTGAGCTTGTACATGTGCGAGAGCAACAAGGACATATTGCAAACCCTGGTAGAGTACCTTACAAGGACCAAGCATGATTAAATCTGGCTGTTATCAGAGCTGCACATTAATTCCAGACATCACGACTCGAAGCAAAACGGCGGGTAGCAGCATAACTTGTAGCATTATTTGTCAGTGGAATCAAATAAGGCCGTCACTAGTGACAAGAAAAGGAGGGTTAATAACGCATTGACAAGGAACGAGAGACTGCCCTTTTGATGAGGAGAATCATTTTTGTTATAATAACAAAGAACAAGAGCAACAATTTTAAAAAATTTTTTGTTATGAAGTTGCTTTTTAACTGAGAAAAGATATTTATCAATTGATCTAAAATGGATTCCTTTCTTGCTAATTCGATAAGCAACTTCTCAAGGTGTATCCAAATACCTTCGTCAGTCTTCATTCCACCATCTTATCATAGGCTTAACCACATAGGGCTAAGCCGGAGAATATGTTGCATACAATGGGCCAGTTAAGCAAGTTTAAATTATAAAAACTTCAGCATTCACAGTGCCAGTTGAAGAGCTAGTTTACAATTTATAGATGGATCGTGAGAGACCTTTGTTTTCTTCTTGGTACAGAAATGAAGTCCTTCAGCCACCATAAGTTCGACAACAGGAATTAGATATTAAGATTTAAGAATGCATGTAGATAGAATAGTCAGGAGTTCTAACTCCTTAACTTAAAATAATACTCGGTCCCCGGCAGAAGTAACGGAAGGAAGCACCTGAATCAAGCTACTTGGTAGTTGTCAAGATATGGATCCGCGACACAAACCAAAAAAATGGTAAGATACCCAAAACCTGACTCAAGACAACGAAATCGCTTCCCAGAAAGAAACAATATGAAAACCTGCTTCCTAGTTCCACCTATGCAATAGTATATGTTGCAGAAAAAGCATTCACACACTCACAGCTATTTGCAGAAAAAGCATTCTAACCATCGATGCATGTGCCCAAGAATATGATCAACTACTCAAAGATACAACCTGTCAGAGATGAGGTATAACCTAAGTAGCTGTTTGTTGAACAATAGTTTCTTCAAAAAGAGATGCACTTGGTACTTGACTATATAAATGCATGTGAGAGGGCAGATATAGGCCTCCTAATCATGTAATTGCAAAACATAAAAACATGCATCAAACTTGTATCAAACCTACCAATAAGAAAAAGCATTGTATCCAATTCATCGGTGCTAAGCTAATAGCTTTCCAAATGTCCATCCACTCTTGCTTGGGAATGAGCTTGCCATGTATATAAATTTCCAGCTTTCCATAATCTGTAGATACAGGCTTCAAAATGGTACAGCTTAATGACGAGTATCTAATCTTTTATTTTCACTCTTTTTTCTTGTGCACGTAAACAGATGGAGATTAAGAAGTTGGAACCACCAATAAAGATATGTCTAGGAAGATCAGGAAAATAACAGTTGGCTTAAAACCTTGTTGAAGAGAACTATCAACTGCATCTCAAGCAACTCCAATTTATCAAACTCTACGAATAATAAATTAAGGACATGAGAAAGAAATCATCATATATCTACATGGGAAGACAAATCCGATAAGAAGATGTATTCTGCATGGACTACACAGCTACATGAGAACCAAAGAACAAAATCTGAGTTAGTACAGAAAGTCTCAAAATAAATTTGCAGAAGTGACCGCTCTCGATGAGCAGTTCACTTCAAAACTTGAGGCAAATAATTCAAGATCTGAAAGGCGTGTTCGTATTCTAAAGTTACAATCTTTAACAGTTAACAGTTCCTACAGCTTTTTATATGTACAAAATTTAACAGTTAACAGTTCCTACAGCTTTTTATATGTACAAAAATTGGTCTCTCTCTAGATTTACCACTCTATGTAGAAATGTGCATTGGGTATAGAATAAAAATGGATAATGTAGACAAATTAGCGAAGGTTTAATCCAAGACAACCTCATGGTAAGGCTGAGCCGCTCTCAGCTTTATAGTTAACATCTTCATCCTTAAGCTATCAAGAGCACAATATCCCTTGCAATATCAGCTCATGACCGGCTTCTCACACTGACTTTATGATCTGGCGTCAATAGTCTAGAGAAGCCGGAAACACCAGTACATGGTATGCTCCTAAAGCAAAATCGACATGCATTACCGAAATAAGAAACAAGACAACCACCGATGCATGTATTCAAGAAAACGATTTACTCAAAGATAAAACCTGTCAGATATGAGGTATAGCCTAAGTATGTTTTTGTTGAACAATAGATTCTTCAAAAAGAGATGCACTTGGTACTTTAACTATATAAATGCATGTGAGAGGGCAGATAGGCCTCCTAAATAGTACCGCGTAATTGCAAAACATAAAAACATGCATCAAATTTGTATGAAACCTACTAATAAGAAAAAGCATTGTATCCAATTCATCTGCGCCAAGCTAATAATAGCTTTCCAAATGTCCAACTCTTACTTGAAAATGAGCTTGTCATGTTACTAAAATTCTAGCTTTCCATCTGTAGATACAGGCTTCAAAATGGTACAGCTTAATGAAGAGTACCTTTATTCTTTCATTTTCACTCTTTTTTCTTGTGCATGTAACAGATAGAGATTAAGAAGTTGCAACCACAAAAAAAGATATGTTTAGGAAGATCTAGTAAAATAGCAGTTGGCTTAAAAACTTGAAGGCTTTTGCATTAGTATCTGCAGAGATGAAGAAAACTTATCAACTGCATCTTCAAGCAACTCAAATTTATCAAACTATATGAATCGATAAGAAAGAGATCATCATCATATGTCAGCATGGGAAGATATCCTATACTTAGAGGTTCTGACAAAATCGATAAGATATATTCTGCATGGACTACACAGATACATGAATCAAACCAAGGAACAAAATCTGAGTTAGTACAGAGTCTCAAAATAAATTTGCACGAGTGTCTCTCAATGAGCAGTTGACTTCAAAACTTGACGCAAATAATTAAAGATCTGAAAGGCGTGTTACTTAAGTGTTTATTCTAAAGTTATAATCTTTAACACTTCCTACAGCTTTTTACTTTATGCACAAAAATGGGCCTCTCTCTAGATTTAATACTGTATAGAATCGTGCATGAGGTATAGAATAAAAATGGATACTGTAGACAAATTAGCAAAGGTTAATCCAAGACAACCTCATGGTAAGGTTGAGTCGCTCTCAGCTTAACAGTTGACATCTTCATCCTTAAGCTATCAAGCGCACAATTTTTCCTCCCGCGTACGCAAAAAGAAACAATGTCAAACCGTGAAAGTGGACACATAACCACCCGAACTGGAACATCTGTTTGAGCATATAATTTTCAGCAGTGCAACTGAGATCTTTGTGAAGATATCTCTACAACTACTTGCATTTGCAGATATAGAAAATACTTGTGTAAACTGCCCTACTTGAACAAAGAATATGTCTCTATAGCAACTCGTGTATGCAAATACGCGGAGTCAACTAGCACGTGGAAGACTACAGACACTGCAGCATATAGAATATTCCCATCTAGGTGCAAGTGTAATCTTAAAATTACTAAGAGCAACAAATAGCAAACACAACCAACAAATGGACATTATTAGATGGGTACCAGAATGAGTTTTTAACAGTTCCTCCAGATTTTTATTACTTATGTACAAAAATGGCACTCGCTCTTTTACATTATAGCTATCTGAACGAGGTTTAGAATAAGAATGTGATACTGTACACAGTTTGGTGAAAGTGCAAGGCTGAGCCATACTCAACTAACAGTTAGCATCTTCATCCTTAAGCTATAAAAGGGCACAACTTCCTCTCCCATTTATGCAAAAAAAAAATAAAAATATGTAAAACTGTGAACTGTGCACAGATAACCAGTTGAATTTGAGCACAAAACATGCAGCAGTGCAACTGAAGTTTTGTGTAGATATCTCCACACAACTACTTGATACTTGTACCATCTATAATCAACCCATCTTGAACAAAGAATTTGTCTCTATAGCTATTTGTACATGCAAACAAATGAATGCCCTGCGACACAGAGTGTCCATTCAAATATAAGATGTCCGGATGGTGATTACTAGCATGTGGAAGACTGCACTCCACAGCATAAAGAATATTTCCATGTAGATGCAAATATAGTTTTAATATAATTAAGGCCACCAAATAGCATAACAACCAACATTTGGACATTAAAGAAAGGTAAAAATAAAATAAAAATCATTATGTGCATTGTTGGAAGAGTCGACATAAAATCAGAATATAAAAAGAAAGGGTTAAAAGGTGAAAACCTGTGCAGGAAGCCAACAGCACAATTTACGGAACCACCACATTGTAACAACACCAAAAGCATGTGTGGCAGGTTCTGAGCTTCCGTATATACAATTTACAACCCCACTGTCAACATTAAAAGAGGGGCATATGGCACCTTATACAGTATAAACAAGCTACAAGTGGGTTTAGGTTTATGACTTACACGATCTCCCCAGGTCTGAATCCACTATCCCCACAGTCTGCACTAGGATCCAAACTGCAGGGAGAATCATACCACTTTGAACTCTCGGGATAGAAACTGTCCACCTGTATACCAACTACACCAGAATCTGTCATTATTGTTGTACCGTCGTGTCTTGAAGGCTTTATCAACTTGGAATCCTCACAATCTAGGATGCTCTTCTCATCAAATTCACCACAAGTATCCTTCAACCATCTGTCGGGTTTACAATTCTCGCTCAATAAACTCTTACTACTCCTACAATCCGCTCTCATCTGATCCCATGGCACAACATCGTCAAGTGGCTGTCTGAAACTATCTTCATCATCCTCAATCAAATCAGTGTCCTTTCCATCCCCATACATATGATCATGTTCATGATCACCCCAATGAGCGAGATCACTCGCTTCCACTAACACATCATCAGACTGCTGCTTATCAATATGCAATTCAACTGGCCCAGACACATCCTCCCCGATACTCCGAAGCCTATTAATAATATCAGACAGTTCCTGAGACAAAGAACCCAAAAGCTCCTGAGGATATTTCCCAACTTTCCCATCCAACAAAGCAGCCTCAGCTTTTAACTCCTGCACTTTAAGCATAACAGAAAGTTGCAAATCACCATCATCCTTACCCATCAAACCAAATGCAACTGTTTCCATATCCTCATTCATTCCATACACTATTTCCTGATCCATCAACATTTCTACTCCTTTATGCCCAACAACTCTGTGCACAATCCTTGCATTTCCATCTAGTGGCCCTGGTTCATGCCCTGAATGAACAGCATAAAGTTTGAAAACTGCCATTCCTTCATCCTGATAAACAAACGTCTTATCTTTCTCTTTATAATTTTCTATCGGAACAATTGCCCTAATTCTAAACCCACATCCGCATCTCTTGGAAGCATAAGGTTCCCTCTTCAAAAGCTTCGATTTCTTCGTAGACGGCTGTCCTGCTCTATGACATGCATAATCTTTAACTTCAGCCATAAATGGTTTATACCTGATATACTTTTGTCTAATACAAAGCACAACCTTATGTTTTACAGCTAACTGCTGAAGTCTTTGAGGTACTTCTTTCGCTGGTAATTCAAATGTTTCAGTATACTCAAACCTACGTCTTTTATTTTTCCCACTAGAACCCGAAGGACCATTGCAAACAAGGCACGAACTAACACAAACCCTAATAAAAGACTCGGGAATTCCATAAAACTTCGCCCCGACAGTCCATATCTGTTTAATCCTATCAATAGTTTCTTTTAACCCTAAATGTTTCAAATCACCATCACTATGATAAGTCATCACAATGTCTTGCCATTGATTAACATGTGAAACATACTGTTGCGCATTATTCTTAAAATACAAAACTTGATTACCATGAGCATCAATATGAGCATTTAACTTATCTTGTATCCGTTTCCATGCCGTAAGATAAGCAGTATCTTCGTTCCGATCTTTCCATACAGACCTCCAGCTTTTAAGCACAGACCTTGGTGTAGCTTTCTGAATCTCATCTGTTGTTGCTAATCTTCTCTCCAGAATACATTGAACCATCAATGCATAAGAATCACGATTAAATGTATAAAATTGTGAAGAAATATGTGGTTCTGTGTTAATATAAACTGGTGTTGTTCTTAATTCAGATGGAACAATTGTAGATGATGTAATAATCCCTTGATTTTGATGTTGTGAAGAAGAAGAATCATCAATATCTGATGAGCTAGGGCTTCCACCACCAGATTCATCAACTTCTTCTTCATCTTCATCTCTAAATACAACAATATCAGAAATTGATTGGATGGGGGAGTCTCGTTTCTCTTCTTCTAGAAGATTGTGGAAATGAATTGGGGGTTTCTGATGGTGTTGTTGCTGTTGTTCTGATTCGGGTGTTATAGGGTTAGGGTTTTGTTGGCGAAGAAGATGATTTTGGGGATTATCATTTTTAGGGTTCATTCTGAGAGAAATAAAAGAAGAAGATTGTTTGAAATGTGTTTGTTATTTGTGAGGATTTGAGAATCTAGTGAAGTGTTGCTTGTTGTTTATCTCTGACATTTTAGGGAGAGAGATGCTTCGATTTCATTTATTTTTACTAGATTTAAGGTAAGGGTTAAAGTGAAGAGATATGTCATGGCTCAGGGTTCAAATGTAAATAAATGCAACTATTTGACTGGTACCAGTACCACAGTGTGGAACATATCTTCATGTTTTGATTGATGCATTATGTTTGATCTACCAGCTTAATGTTACAAAAAAGTCATCAGTGCTGATGTAATAGCCATGATACAACACTTCTTAAAACAAGAATCCTGTTTTGCCGCATACTCAATTGTTTTGAGGCATATTTGATGGTGTCAAAATAGGGTCACTAGGTAAAAAAAAGCCGTCACCTCTTATCCACCTCTTTTTGGTAATGACATAACTACTATTACATAATTAGTATTAATGATTATGATCAGATTTAATGATTAATTAGTAATGTTAATTATTAATTAAGTTAAGTCGTTAGTGTTATATTAGTTGAAAAATCGGATTTTTGTGAGAGAGTTGGGGTTTTTGAGAGGAAGAAGAAGTGAAAAAAACCTAGATTTTGAGATTATTGTAATTCAAGATGGGTGATTCAAATGACGAAAGAGAATCTTCGTCCCGTAAACAGAATATAATGCATAGGTATACTTCTAGATTATGTTTAATGCCCTTTTTATAGGTTGAATACCTCAAAAAATTGAATTTTCACATGCAAGTTCGGTGAACCAGAGAGAGGTTTGGCTTATAACTATCAACTGAACCTACTTGTGATGAACAGTTTGGCTATTAGTTACTTGTCGAACCTAACTAGTTGATATATAATTGAACATTTCGCCTCATTCGAAACATAATACTTGTTGGCCGAAAATCTATTTTGAGAAAAAACTCAAGTAAAGGTTTGACATATAAACTAAATAACGAATCGGCCGAACCATTTTAAATAACAAGTCCGACTTATAAACTAAGTATATTAATCAGCTGAACCTGACATACATAGACATCCTGAAAAATTAGTCATAAGGTTCGGCTAATAAATTAATTTTCGAATCAGCCGAACCTGGCAAAAATATAGCTTTTACCTTATTGTATAGTTCGGCTGATTATAAAATCGAGGTATTAGCTGAACCGGACTCTGTTTTTCAAAGAAAATACTTGTTCGATTTTATATTCATATTATCTAAGCCAAACTTGCAGTTCGCTAAATATCAAACTAGCTTCAGCTGATAATTGAGATAAACATATCAACCAAATTATTCTTAAGCACCTTCAGAGTGACGAACAAAGTGAAGTTTGGATGATAATTCGTCTCAATTACATGTCAAACTTCACCCTGTAATCGCAAAAAACTAGGTTTTTTTAATGATTAAGCCTATTTTATCAATCAAAAACAACTAAATAAGAAACGGGTTTGTAGAAAAAATCTTCTAATCCTCATTTCAGGAGTCAATTCTTCACTCGGTTGAATTTCTGATTGATTTCAGATTCAACACCTCAACTTCTTCTTGTTCTTCAATTGATGTATTAGAAGAAGAAATTGAACTCCTATCTAGTGCTTGTTTCTTTGTGCGAGTCATTTTATAGCTATGTTTAATCGACGATCAAATTTTCATGAATTGATGATTAATTGTATCAATGAAAAAAATGTTGATTTTGACTTTTGATTTTAAAGATGGAGAAGAAGAGAAGATGTTTAAGTTTAAAGCTGATTCTTTTTTTTTTTATTTTAGTTTAGGTTGAAGGGTATTTAAATAATTTAGTCTAATTAAAGAGTAACCTAGTAATTTCATCACGGATAATACACCCTTTATAAGCATACCCTAGATGGTATCATCATTTAGTATGTGTCAAAACAGGAGTTTAAAACAAGATTCCTTCTTATGGATATGAATGTCACATTTCTAACCCTTATTCCAAAAGTGGATAATCATCCTCAGACGACCAGTAAATTCAGACATATTAGCCTATGTAACTCAACTTATAAGATTATTTCAAAGATAATGGATAATAGATTAAGACCAGTTCTATCTAAGATAATTTCACAGGTTAGATCAGCTTTCATGCCAACTAGGAAGATCGTAGATAATGTTATCCTAGCTCAGGAAGTTATTCATTCAACAAAGAAGGAGGAGAAGAAGGAAATATGTACAATGGGGATAAAGCTGGATATAAATGAGGCGTTCAATAGAGTTAGATGGTCACATGTAATGAAGATTATGGAAAAAATAGGTTTCTCAAAGGAATAGTGCAATATCATGATCCACCGACTTGAGGGCACCAGAAACAGAAAGAAAGAGGAAGATGAAAGTGAAGTGGGAGGAACTTGGAAAGGGTTTATACAAGAATATGGACGGTCGAGATTTGATATGGGTACTTTGAGCGGTGGAGATTTGATATGGGAACTTCATGCGAATCAAAGATAGTGTACGATAAACAATAAAAAGAACATGCGGTGGAGATTTTTGGGTAGTGATCTACACTACAAACAGCTAAATTAGGGGTTCAATCTTACAGGATCTACACTGTAAAGATTGGGATAAAACCTCAAAGAGGCAAAGATAACTCTAATATAAAAATCTTCACTAGTTTTGATTAGGGTTACAGAGACGAATAAAAGAGAAGAGTGTTTTGGTCACACGAGCCAAACACACGCACACTCAGAAGTTCAACTAAAGACACTCAATACAAGATAAGGGCACCCCTTAAGTCGCTAAGTCAGACAAGGCTATGACAATGCCCACCCCTACATCATATCCTTGTCCTCAAGGATGAACTTAGGGAAAGAAGATCTGATGAAATCTATGTCTTCCCAAGTAGCATCTCCTTCAGCAGTGTGAGACCATTGGACCTGCACCTGTGGAACATGTTGGCGGCCCTTGATAACAACACGAGTACTCAAAACTTTAACAGTCTTGACCTTGAATAATCCATCTTTTTCCAAGGTGGGAAGTACTGTCTGTGGAAGAAGTCCTTGTCCAATTTTCTTCTTTAATTGTGAGACGTGGAAAACTGGGTGAATCCGAGAAGAAACGGGTAATTCAAGTCGATAAGCAACAACACCAACTCTTTCCAATACCTTGTAAGGACCAAAGAACTTGGATGCTAGTTTGAGATTCTTGCGTAGCTGAATTGATGTCTGTCTATATGGCTAAAGATGTAAATACACCCAATCGCCCACCGCAAAAGATCTCTCAACCCTGCCCTTGTCAGCTTGCTGTTTCATTCAATGTTGAGCAGTAAGAAGATTCTGGCGCAATACATCTGTCATAATGGCTCGCTGGTGTAAATAATCTTCTACTAAGTAATTGTGAATGGTCCCACCAGCGTATAGTCCAAATTGTGGTGGAGGATAGCCGTAAAGAGCCTGAAAAGGTGTTAGCTTGAGGCTGGTGTGGTAAGAGGTATTAAACCACCACTCCACGAGAGATAACCATGACACCCACTTGACAGGCATGTAAGTACACATGCAAGGCAAATAGGATTCTAAACAAGCATTAACACGTTCTGTTTGTCCATCCGTCTGCGGGTGGTAAGCCGTGCTCAAATGTAGAGAAGTACCCACTGCCTGGAACAATGCATGCCAAAATCCACTCAAAAATACTGCATCTCTATCAGAAACAATGGTTGCAGGGATGCCATGTAGTTTAAGGATGGTGTTGATAAAAATCTTGGCTATTGTTTGAGCCGTGTAAGGGTGACTTAATGCTATAAAGTGAGAGTATTTTGTGAAACGATCAACAATTGCCAGAATTACGTCTTTTCCCTCAGACTTTGGCAAACCAGATATGAAATCCATGCTAAGGTGCTTCCATGCTTGATCAGGTACATACAATGGTTGTAGCAAACCAGCAGGTAGCTGATGTTCCACTTTATGTTGTTGGCAGATGTCGTAGTTGCAGACGAATTCAATCAAGTCTTTCTTCAAGCCAGGCCAATGGAAGAATGACTTAGCTCTTTGATAACTGGCTTGCATTCCGGAGTGTCCTCAAATGGCCTAGGAATGAACAGCTGCAAGAATCTTTTGTGGAACTGCACCACTGGTGCCAATATATATCCTGCCCTGCAACTTCAGAATACCATTAGTGTAAGTATAACCCTCATCATTTTGGGGAGAAATAATGAGATTTGGGATTCAATTTGAGGCAAGTGGGTCAGCCACATAGCTAGTGATCACTTCTTCAAGCCATTTTGGTTGAGCCGCAGATAAGGAAGAACAACTAGCACGAGACAGAGCATCAGCTACACGATTCTCTGAGCCTTTCTTGTAGCATAAGGTGAAGTTGTACTCCAAAAGCTTAGTGAGCCATTTCTGCTGGAGTAAGGTGTGTAACTGCTGCTCCATGAAAAACCTGAGGCTTTGATGATCTGTAAAAATCTTGAAATGGGAACCCAATATCTCCATTTGGTGACGACAAGGACGATGGACAATAACTCTTTTTCGTAAGTGGAAAGTGTGGTGTATCTGATGCCCAATCCCTTGTTGTGGAAAGCAATAGGCCTACCATCTTGCATTAACACTGCCCCAACACCTGTATCACTAGCATCTGTTTCTACTACAAACTCCTTACTAAAATCTGGTAATACCAACACTAGAGTAGAGGTGACCACTTTTTTGAGTAGCTCAAAAGCTGATTCTGCAGCCGCATTCCAAGAGAAATTACCCTTTTTAAGCAATGTTGTAAGTGGTTGACAAATAAGCTCATAGTCCTTGAAAAATTTATGGTAATAACCTGTCAGCACTAGAAACCCACGGAGACCCTTAGTGGTAGTTGGTCTAGGCCAGTTCACCATACAATCAATTTTGGCTGGGTCAGCTGCAACACCCTTGTTGCCGATTACATGACCTAGATACTCTATTTGTGATTGACCAAATGAAAATTTACTATGCTTAACAAACAGGGAATGACTGTGTAGGATAGAAAGTGTAATATGCAGATGCTGACAATGTGAAGCCATGTATTTATTATAGATTAGTATGTCATCGAAGAAGACGAGGATAAATTTTCAAAGGTATGGGCGAAAAATATCATTCATGAGTGATTGAAAAGTTTTCGGGGAATTGGTGAGCCCAAAAGGCATCACTCTAAATTCATAATGCCCGTGGTGTGTACGAAATGCAGTCTTAGCAATGTCATCTAAGTATACCCTAATCTGGTGGTACCCAGCAAGAAGATCTAGTTTGGTGAATATAGTAGCACCAGATAACTCAACAAGCAATTCATCAATAACTGGTATAGGGTACTTATCTTTTATTGTGATTGCATTAAGCTTACGATAGTCGACACAGAATCTCCACCCTCCGTCTTTCTTCTTGACTAAGATGACTGGTGATGCAAAAGGGCTACGGCTGGGCTGTATGATTTCTGATTGTAACATTTCTTGGACTAGGTTCTCAATCACCTCCTTCTGCAGATATGGTACTCTATTAGGCCGCATATTCGATGGAGTGGCATTAGGAAGTAAATTGATGTGGTGATCATGAGCTCTCTTCGGTGGCAGTGTGGTAGGTGTCTGAAAAATGCCAAGGAACTTCTCTAGAACTGCAGTAATTGGTGCTTCTATGACTTCTGGAGTAGTGTTGGCCTGGAGAGAAAAGAATTGTCCAATGAGACCTTGGGTGCCTTTTTGAAGTAGTCTTTTCATCATGGAGCCTGACATTTGAGACAAGGTAGCTTCTTCTTGTTGGCCGGTCAATTTGATCTCCTTACCTTGGTGCTGAAATTTAATAATGAGTTTCTTGAAGTCGAAGACCATAGGTCTGAGTTCACGCATCCAGTCCACACCAAGCACCATATCATAACCCCTTAACTCTAGAATGTGCAAGTCATGAGAGAATTTATGAACTTGCATTCTCCAAGTGAACTCAGGGCATTTTGCTTGACTAAGCAATTTGTTACCATCGGCTACTGCCACTTGTAGGGGCTATGTAGAACTGATCAAACTTCCACTCTTACTTGCAGCTTTGGAGTCCAAGAAGCTGTGAGTACTGCCACTATCTATTAAGATGGTGAGTTCATATTTCTTGACCAATCCCTTGATTTTAATGGTTGTATGGGAAATTGATCCAGCAAGGGCATGTACAGATATCTCCATGTCTTCCTGCATTTCCACAATAGTTGGAGTAGACCCTTCTCTTGCCTCTACAAACTGTGAGACTTCTTCATCATCTGATACAATCAGATACAATTGCTATTTATTGCATTTATAACCTCTAGTGTAAGCTTCATCAAAGTCATAACAAGTCCTTTCTCCCTCTTTGCGCGCATTTCAACATAAGTGAGTCTCTTCACAGACTGCAATTTAGGACTTGTTGTTAGACTGGTAACAATTGGTGTAGTGACCAATGGAGTGAGAGAGGTTTGTTGGAGGTAGGTAATGGCTTACCCCCATAGGAAAACTTACCTGAATATTTTGGTTGAGCTCTAGCTGCTTTCTCCATGATGCACTCCTGTCTTCTAGATAAAAAAATAGTTTGCTGCAAGGTAGTAGGGGTGAACATTTGTACTACCATTCTGATATCCTCTTTCAGCCCACTAATAAAAGTTTGAATGAAGTAATCTTTAGTCAGTGAAGGATTCTTTGCTAACATTAAGGCCTTCAGCTCTTCAAATTTTTCTTGGTAGTCTAAAACTGAGTGTGTTTGATCTAGTTTATTGAATTCTCCTATAACACTATCATGGCCTAATTCTTGAAATCTAGTGCAAACATCAATAATGTAATCCTCCCAGTACAATATAACCTTACCTATTTGGTAGTCTTGGAACCAAACATCTGCTTTGCCTTCCAAGTACAGGGTTGCCATATGTACCTTTTGTTCATCATTCATTTGATGTAGGAAGAAGTACTTCTGAGTAGTTTGAAAATCGACTTTAGGTCGGTAATTGGAAAACTGACCTTCCCCCATCTGAGTAGTTTGAATAATCCGATGATGATGAACTGGTTGGTAATTCTGGTAGTTGTTATTAGACGAAGGATTTGGTACTTCACCTTCTTCCCAGGAAGTATTCGTTTCACCACCATGATTATTCCTTTGAGATAAAACTGAATTATCGAAAATCAATTGAAACTTCTTATCCAAAGAAGATTGAAGAAGTTTAAATTGATTTTCCATATCGGTTTTCATTGTTTGTACATCTCCTTTTACAGATTGGAGTGATTGAACTTCTTCACGCAAGTCCTGTAATTCAAGACTCAATTTCTTATGATTTTCCTCCAACTGCTTCGATCTAGTGCCATCCGCCATTTTGTGTGCCAAGGAAAGACCTAATCTGATACCACTTATAGTGATCTACACTACAAACAGCTAAATTAGGGGTTCAATCTTACATGCTCTACACTGTAAAGATTGGTATAAAACCTCAAAGAGGCAGAGATAACTCTAACATAAAACTCTTCACTAGTTTTGATTAGGGTTACAAAGACGAATAAAAGAGAAGAGTGTTTTGGTCACACGAGCCAAACGCACACACAAATTGAAGTTCAACTAAAGACACTCAATACAAGATAAGAGCACCCCTTAAGTCGCTAAGTCAGACAAGGCTATGACATTTTGCTAAAATAAATTCGCCCAGTTTGGATTTTTCAACCTTTGGTACATAGAAATCCAAAATAATATATAAATTGAAACAAACATGCAAAGTAAAAAGAATCTTTAAAATGATAATGAATTTGAAAAATGATAATTATTTTAAGTATTCAATTTCTACTTGAAACAATTGATTATTTGACTGTTATGATGACATAGGTCTGGTAGGCGAGTATGGAATGATTAATTGTGAAAAAATCTCAAGTTGTAGGAAATTATATCCCAGTACTATAGGAATTTCATCCAATTGAGCTTTAAAATGCATTTGATATATTGCTGCTTTTGAAGCTCTATATCGATTTTTGCAGCATCATCAGTTCTTATCCAAGTTAGTAAGAACCACCTCCATTCGGAGCATTAGAAACTCTAGACCATCTCTTACTTACTACATCAACAATTTTAAGCCTTCTGAAATCGTTGAAACTATAAAAAATATCAAAACTGAAATTCTCTCACATCATATTTAGAGAGCTTGGCATCGTCAGTTTTTGAAGTTGAGAAAAGTCATGTTTCTTAGGGATTCCTTTAGATCTCCTCCATGATTTTTCTATATCATTTGCTTTTGTCTATCCCTTGCGAATAGATTAAATGGTCAGTCTTGTGTTAACTCGTTGTTCATCGGCGTTATGAAACTAATTTTATTTGTTTCTTTAACAAAAATAAGGTGATGCATTTAGATCACTTACATGCTCCGGACACAAACTCGTGAAGACCAGTATTGTTTACAAAAGAAGAAACCTTTCAGACGCTAATATCTTTGCAGGCTTAATAAACCATAAATCTAAGTAGTTGTCATATCATGGTGGATGATATTTACTAGCCACAACAACGAACCGATGGGTTGGTATGAGTGTCTACCAGCATTTTGACTTGGTGGTTACACATGACCAAAGTAGTTAATATCGTGTATCGGTATCGTATCAGCTCGGTCCGATACACCTATACAAAAGATTATATCGGTTTTTACAGGTGATACATCATTACGACCAAGAATTTTAAATATTTATTAATTTTTCAGTTTTGGTGTCATATGATGCATTAATTCTCAATATTAACATCTTTACTGTACAAATTCAATCATATTCCAACATCATTATTGAATCAGATTAAGTTTTCAAGGGTAGAAAGGAAGAATATAATTAGGAGGAAAGGTTTTGTTTATAAATTTTAATATATAAATAATTTATTCTACCAAATTACTCTTGCCGATATTATCAGTGTACAGGTGATCCAGATATATCGGTTTGTATCGGCCGATACGAGCGTTTTTATCGTTCCATCCTTGTATCGCCGATATTTTAGATATCGTACAGTTTTTTTCCGATACACGATAAAAACCTATAATATCGGCCGATACAACCGATATTGACTACCTTGCACATGACGGCTTGAAGTATTTACCTTCTACTGTACTTTGTAGTTGACAAACTCTCATGACTGAAAGCTACTAACCATGCCAACAAAATGATGATTGGTTAAGGTGTCTACCAACCAATTGTTTTGGCGGGTAAGACGAGTGACAAAAAATATATACCTTTAAGGGTACATTTAAGTTACCTAATTATGATGGTTGGAGGTTAACAACAACAAATATGATATTTCGGTTGTTGAATTATTGTTGCTGAAGAGTTTCATCTATTGTCATTGCTAGAAAACTGGTGGTTGGAGATTTATGCCAACTGGAGCGGTTTTGAGTTACAAAAAAAATATTGCTGAAGAGTTTCTCCAACTACAGTTGGTAAGAAAATTGTCGCTAAAGCCAAATTTTCTTGTAGTGAGTTTTTGTCTATCTGAAGTAAAGGAGGGAAAAAAGCACCTACGACATTGGCCAAAAAAACTGATATCAATGCAACCTTTTCTTATACAAAGTTACCTCCTAGTTTTCTGTTAGATTATTTTATTATGGACATAAATATAGGTCTACATTCCGAGAGAAACCATATTTCTGAATAATATTTTATGTTAGATTTTTAATTATCTGTAATATACCTTTTTGTTATAAAAAAAAATTGATTCCAAATTTATCTTAATATATTTTAATTTTTTGTTTTCTATTATAAATTTGAGGTTATTAATTGATTTTTGTTATTAGGATAGCTAAAACAATTAGGCGAAATCTGACTTTAGTCAATGAGAGATAATCTAGTGTCAATTATGGGATAATTAGAAGAAAAAAACTCATGAATTTTTCATCCACTCTTTCACAAACTTTAACGAGACAACCATCGACCAGACAAGCAATGACATTTTTCCTATAAAGATTAACTATATGCATTTGACCTGTAAAGAAATGTGCTTGCTTCAACGAGACTTTGTTCCAAGTAAAACAAAGTGATTAAGTATTTTTTTATTAAAAATTTTCACCTTCAACTGTACATTAATTTGATCTATCGAATATATCCATATACAACGCTGCAATGATTAGTTGGTAATTGGTAAATAAGAACAATATTAGCAATAGAAGTCGATTTTTTTTCCTTTTGATTAACACTTGACAGTTTATATGTTTTATTTACAGATTATAAGAATCATCATTTAGTGTTAATCGAAAATCAATAGTATTACCGATCATTAGAATATGAATAGTGTAGTAAATAAAGGTAT
Source organism: Papaver somniferum (assembly GCF_003573695.1). Classification (NCBI taxonomy): domain Eukaryota; kingdom Viridiplantae; phylum Streptophyta; class Magnoliopsida; order Ranunculales; family Papaveraceae; genus Papaver; species Papaver somniferum. The sequence continues at coordinate 33,691,528 of NC_039361.1, read as the reverse complement.
ATGGAAAGCATTCTTAAACTGACCTAGAATTGAATATGGTTAATTTGTTCCCATTTCATAATCTTCAAACCATGTATTAATTATATTATTTTTTCACTGGTCGAGCCGCAACAAAACTTCTAGTGTAATCAATAGAACCATCACTGTTGGGAGGTCCTGTTACCTCATGGTCGGCCGACCAACCATCAATATTTCTCTTGGTGGTCGTGGTTGTGGCTCTGGTCCTCTTGTTGTTTCTCCTGCACCTACTTTAAACAAAGCAGTGAGTGTGAAGAAAAACCATCCCGAACCAAGCCTACACCACATGATCTACCTCTTCTGGCAGATAATCGAGGTTCCCTAGTGTGGGACGGGAAGGTATAATAGACTCCTACGATAGAGTTAAATAACAATATAAGTTTCGTTAAGAAAAGAAAATCATTTTTATTGACTTTGTCATTTTAAAGGTTTTTTTTGTTTAATTTACCAATGTACATCTATTTCCTAACTTTTTGTAGTCAAGTTCTCATAAAATACAAAACGTGACATATTGCTTTGGTAAAATAATTTTACAGTGATTTATAACATATTTTGATGCGAAAATGAGAAGTACTTTTGCTCCACAACGAATTAATTTTTTGTTTTTAAAGTCATCCAAAAATTATATCAAAAGTTAGACCTTTTAAGGTGTATCCAAACATCTTATTAGTATGATTCAAGGCTATGTGTAGCAATGATTAAGTTCAACCTACAGCTTTCAAGATCCACGTCAGTCTGAAGAGGGATTTAGATTCAACCTTCAACTTCAAGATCTACATCACATTAGCATGAAAAGGGCTCTAAGTCATAATGGATTTATCTAGTTCGAGACATAAGCGAGAAATATTTTCTCCTTCACCCAATATTACATGTATCTAAAAAAAAGTAAAAATAGTAGTCAGACTATTAATTTAGTGGATTTAGGCTCTGACCAAATACCTAAAGCTAGGGCTCCAAAAAATTCCTATTGTCTTATCGGAAAATGACTTAGATGAGACCTATTAGAATATACAAATAAAAATCACTATGTAAAAGCAATGTTTCTTGCATTAGTTTCTTTTTTTGGTGGCACAAGCTAGTATTTAGGGTTTGGGAACAAATATGACGCTTTGTTTCATTCAATATATTATATGAAGCTATTATACAATACATCTAATGAAATATTTATTTTATGTTATTTGTGATACCACATAAAATATATATATATATATTATTCTTATATTTGAAATTATTTAATGCTATATAATTTTGGAACTTCTGATTAGAAAATGAAACCGATGCAACTCTTTTCACACTAGAGGAGAAAACATCCTAATTGAATCGTGTAAGCTCCAATGATATGCATATTAAATATCAATCCACTTTACTTATGTGTTTTAACATTGTGGGGGTAGGAAGAGTATCTTTGCCCAACTAGATTAGGTACCAGGTTTTTATTTTATTTTAGTTTTATTTCCTTTTTTTTTTATTTTGTGTGCTTGAGCATAACATCTCCAATAGAAAAATAGGAAAAGACTTGAATTGAGTAAAATCCTTGTATTTTGCGGTTGTCTTTTATATTAACAATTTAACAGTGTATTTTATATTTATTATTAGGTATCCAATCTTTTAGCAGCTTTGACTCAATATATCTTAAAACTAGAAACATTCTTTCTGCAATATAATTGTCCCATCAAATTAAAAAAGTAAAAGTTTTCACATCTATATGTTGTATATGATATAACATCGACTTGTTCTATCATATTGAGTACTATCTTCTCTAAGATTGATTCGAGATTTATATCCGGTAGGTAAGATATAAAAAGTAATCACAAAGCTCTTTGTATCATTCTTTATGATTCCACAATAACTTTTTCTACTACCATATAGTTAAGTTATTGCGAGGTGATTGATATTTCTAGGATGTTCTTCGGGAATATAAACCCGTATTATCAATTGGTTCCTGTGCACATTGATTTATCATAAGACGGAACAAAACTTCATAGGTATTTCTGTGGGAGACAGATTTATCTATCAGAATATACATTTCTGTGTGAGACAGATTTGTTTATAAGTCTTCGACTTTGGGTCGTAGCAACTCTTAGTTGTAGGTGAGATCAGCTAAGGGAATCAAGTGCGTAGAGTCCTGCTGGGATTCAGAGGCGTAAGGAACGCGACTGTACCTTGATCAGTGTGAGATTGGTTAGGGCTCAACTACATTCCAGTCCTAAGTTAATCTTGTAGTAGGCTAGTGTATGTAGCGGCTTAATACAGTGTGGTGTTCAATCCGGTTTCCTCATTAACAAAACTTCTGGTGTCTGCGATTTGAGAAATTGAGATATGACTCTTGGATAGTTTTTCATGATTGAGTCTGACTGTCTAGTTGATTCTCTTGGAATTGTATTGCAGTTGTCCATACAGATTGCTAAACGAAATATTGGGTGTGGTTGTTAGACCCACACTTTTTCACTTAATGTTCATGAACTCATTCTTGTATAAGTACTTTGTACGATTACGAATCAAACCGATTTCGATTCAATTTGTTTATATATATTTCTATGAGATAGTGAACAATTAAACAACTCTATTTGAAACACAATTAGATGCATTTGATTATCTATCATGATTGATTGATCTTCATTTTTGATATAGAAGTGTTAGATTAATACGGCTAAGACAAAGTGTTCATATGGCTAACTTCGGTTAACTGTTATTGAGTCAACTAAATATACACGTGTAGGTACAGTAACCCATATCTAAATATAAGTATATTTCATTTGTGTATAACAAGCTATGACCATTTAACGGTGAAGATTGATTACTTAATTTATAAGCAGAGTTAGCTTGAATCTTAAATCAGAAGTTCATCTAACGGTGAGCATTGAGTGTTTTGTTACTAAGCTATCTTAGTTTTAATTGTAAGCAACCCTGATTTGAAAGACTATATAAGGGAGAACTCTAGCAACTGGAAACCTAATGCCGACACTTTCTTGTGTCCTAGTTGCAAACTGGAGTCGATTCTCCTTTAACCTAGGTTTTCCAAAACCATTATTAGGTTAACGACTTGAAAACTTCATTTGAGATTCGTGAAGCCAGAACCAACTATTTTCTGTGTAGTTGCGTATTCTGATCTTACTTGTTCTATTGTATTGAGTTTTATCTTCTGTAAGATTTACTCGAGATTTATCTCCGATATGTAAGATATGAAAAGTAATCACAACATTTCTTCGTCCCAGACTCTTGTAATTCCGCAATAACTTCTTCTGTTAATCAGTTAGGTTATTATGAGGTGACTAATATTTATAGGCTGCTCTTCGGAAGTATAAGACTGAATTATTAGTTGGTTCCTGTTCACCTTGATCTTTGTATCAAATTAAAGACGAAACAAACATAATAAAGGATAAACATATCTGTGGGAGACAAATTTGTTTATAAGTCTTCGACTTTGGGTTGTAGCAAATCTTAGTTGTGGGTGAGATCAGCTAAGGGAATCAAGTGCCCAAAATTTGGCGTGGTTCAGAGGCGTAAGGAACGCGACTGTACATTAATCGGTGTGAGACTTGGTTAGGGATCAACTACATTTCAGTCTGAAGTTAACTTGTAGTAGGCTAGAATCTGTAGCGGCTTAATACAATATGGTGTTCAAATATGGACTAGGTCCCGGGGTTTTTCTGCATTGCGATTTACTCATTAACAAAAATTTTGGTGTCTGTGTTATTTCTTTTCCGCATTATATTTGTTTATATAATTGAAATATCACAGTTTGTGTGTAGTTCAATCAGTTGATAAATCCGACCTTGATTGTTGGATAGAACTTGATTGTCACTTGGGCATTGGTCTTTGGTACCGTCCAAGTTATTTCTCATACCAATCAGGCTCGCAGATTTATATATATCTGTTCGATTTTATGATTGTATTGAGAAAGAGATAAAAACTCCTTGATATAATTCTTAATTGAGTCTCACTTTTAAGTTGGTGCTCTCGGAATTAAATTGGAGTTTGGTCCATACAGACCGCCGAACGAATTATTGGGTGCGGTTGTTATACCCCCATTTGGGATTCTTGAAGCCATAAGGTAAGGTTAAAAGTAAAGAGATATGTCATGTCTCAGAAGGGTTCAAATGTAAATAAATGTAACCGTTTTGATTGATGCATTATGTTTTCTTGATGGAAAATGCAATGCCTCATGATCTCATTCATGTTTATAACTAATTACTCCCTATGTTTCAAAATAATAGACTGGTTCGATGTGTAATTGCCTATTTTTCTGAAACGGAGGTATTATATCAGAAAATGGAAAAAGATATCAGAAATTACAAATTTTGAGATTTAAAGAGACGAAAAACGGAAATTGTATTATAGTATTACACTTCGTTGAAGAACTTGATATATCCTAATAATATTTTCAAACCATTTTGACTTTCGAGCTAATTTTTTTAGTTCATCAACATTATATAGGTTAGAGGCTAGGCGCTTCTATAAAAGGGAAGAAATATGCCTAAATCGATATGATCACGATCGAAATCGGACTTATTTGTCGGTGTGGATTGTATTCTTCCAAAACATCCTTGATAATAGTGCAACAACAACATCAGGAAATGTTGTAATGATGTTATATAACAAGTCTAGATAGCACAGATAAGCCATTAAAATGATTAGAAAAAATAAAATAAAATAAAATAAAATAAAACCCTAAAATTTGTTAGAACAACAATTTGTTTTATTGGAAACCATATAAACTAGGAAGACTAACCTTGCTTTGCTCGAAATATCTAAAAATTTAGATTAAAACTGGAGCTCTTTAATGGAGGATACTCATTAAAGCTGGGTAGGAGTAGGAGGGTGATGCTAATCATGAGGAGGAGGATCAAGAGACAAAAATGTTATTCTGTTTTGCCATTCACCCAGCTTAAACGAAATTGGTACTTTTTTTTTAGAAAACAAAAAGCTCAGCCTAAATATCTAGGAGGTTTGAAGATCGAATCCATGAATACTGCCTTTCTTAGTAATTTGGCTTGGAGGATGGGTACTAAAACTATATGAGAAGTAAGTATTTTTCTAATCACCACCCTTTACATTATGCTAATGATAAGTCGGGTTCGTGGATATGAAAAGGTGTGTGTAGAATCCTTAATATAATTAGAGAAAACTATTTCTCAGAATTTGGATATGGTAGAAGTATTTCTATTTAGAAGGATGTTCGGATTCCAGGTTGTAAGCATCAACCATCATCTCAACATGCTTCATACTATATGCAGATTGTTGACCAATTGATTAATCTGGACACTACTTGGAAAGTATATGTATTACAAATTTGGTTTCATGATAATACTGTTAAGAGTATCACGAGGATTAAAGTCTCATCTAATGGTAATTAAGGACTAATTGAGATGGGTACTGACCGGTTGTCAGCCGTGCAAATATAATTCACTTTCTCACTCAACTAGATATAAATATAATATGTAGAAAGACTTCATTACCACAGAGAGGTCTTGGATTGTCAATATGTTCCGGTTTCCTATATAAAATAATGGGGGGATTTTCTGATTTTTATAATATAAAAGTAAAATAAAAGCAAACAAAACAAATAAAGCGAAGCAAACACGCAAATCAAGATGAAAGAAATTGATTAAGGATCCGTTTTCATACACAAACATGTTTTTCAACAATAACTAGAATTGATATTTAATCTTAACTTTTATCAAAAGTCCTAGGATACATTGATCGCAAGAATATCCCGCTAATTTCCTCTTGTCATCAACAAACACATTAAAAGAGGCGAAAGTGAATTCTTCCTAGAAAGCAACCTAAAGTGTAAAAGCATAATTAAGTTTAAATCCCTAAGAGCACTAAGTTCTATGAAATAAGACTAATCAATGCAGACGAACGTGTAAAAGCATTAATCCGTTTTAACAAAGGTGATGATCCACATGTGACTACTAGGATGTATCACTACAAGCAATAATCACAATTATGCTACGTGTATTCAAGGTTTATCACGTTTACGTATAATAAACCCTAAACTAGCAATAGATATGATTACGAGTTCTACCAATTTGCAACTTGACAAAACTAACAATCAATCATACATGACGATATTTCTAGCGAATCATAATCGACAAAACATGGAGACAAAACTAATTTATTGAATGAAAACCCATATTTGGAAATCCAACTTATTCCTTAACCAATAATAAAATCTACGTACTCATGGCATTGGAGTTCATAACCAGGAGAAAAAGAAAACTCATCATGTTTCTAAACCCTAGGAAAAAATAGAAGAGAAGCTAATAATCTGGAGATCCCCCTTTTATATGTTTTTTTGCTTTCTCCAAATTCAGGCCATATCAACCACAATTCTTGGCTAGCTCGCCAAAGCAAAGACTGAGCTTGTCTAGCCCATAATCACGACCACAATTTAGGCCTTAATCAGAGTCCATAACTTGTTAGGCTTGTCAGTTGTGCGAAACTGACAAGCTAATTCATCCTTCTACCTTCACTAGGAAATGACATAATTCACTTTCCTTCCCTGCAAGTCTTTACATTCACATCACAAATCAAGCATTCATTCTTGCACAACCTTATCTCGGCAGCAAAGCTGCACGACTAATATCAACCAACAACAAACCTCACTACTTGAATTCTGCTCAAATCAACACACAGACCTTGACAAACCACCACCGTTCTTCTCATCTGCATTTCCATTCTGCTCCATTTCCACTAGCAGCCGTAACTTTAACCACCTGAAGCAACATTTCTTGCAGCACCCTTCCACTGCTCTAGAACTTCCCTTGGCAGCAACCAACCACCATTCAGTTCAAGCGCCACCAGCTTCTACTCAGATTGCAAAACTGCTCCCATTCTCTATCTGATCAAAGTAACAACAACAACATCAACATTACATCTTCTTAAGCACCAGTTCTCAGCACAACCCGCACTTCTGCAACACAACCAAGCTGCCAGCCTATTTCAGATCCTTGTCTTTCCTGAATTGAGATTAAAATCCATATTCAAGATAACCCAGCTTCTCAACCACCATCGACCACCATTCTGACACTGTAGTACCACCAATAAACACTTCCACTTCTTAGTCAAAACCCATTGTCACCTGCAATTTCAATAGCAGCTGCGGCATTAATTCAGTCAACACACGACACCAAAAACTCCATCTCTTTGTGCTCAGCTGCAACAACACCATCTCAGCTTCTTTCTTAGCTCTGTCAGTTCAAACCCATGCTACCACTTCATCTCAGCACTTGCATATCCACCTGCAGCTATAGCTTCATGACAAATCCATGCCATCTTCTCAGTTCCCTTGTTCTGCACATAACTTGCAACAACCACCAGTTCACAAATCCCATTTGACTGCATTACCATTTCGACCATCAGCAACATAATTACAAACCTAATTTACTGCATACCCATTGAAACATCACCAGATTCATAGCAACGGATACACTAGCATCTCCTCCTTCCCTTTATAATATGAATGAAACCCAAATTTGAGTCATACCCATTAATTATCTCACCACAGACTTCAATTTCTCTCTTCAGCTCAACCCCATTCTTGAATTACATGAGTATCAGAAATCCATCTCAATAACAGCTTCAGATCCATGATTTTCCGGCCATCAAGTACCCTTATCGACAGACAAATTCCTCCTTCTTTAGTACATCAACAACAACTTCATATCTAACCCTAAAATCGTCTCAATTCAGACCTCAACTCAGAAACCATTGATCAACAACTGCCACCATCTTCAATTCCTTCTTCTCCATTAATGGCATCGCCTGCTCCTCCTAATTTTGTAAACAACCCATCTTTTTCATCTCATTAACAGTGACCACCTCTTTCCTCTCAGATTTACAACAACTCAGGTGAGAAGAAAGAAATGAAAGGAAAGAAGAAAAATGTCCTCTCTCGAATCGGGAATTCCTGTATAGAAATGGAACATGATTTTTGCACCCAAGTAACAAGAACATGCTTCCATGGTGAGGTTCCCCTTAGCCTTAGCACGGCTCCGTATAGATCGCATGTGAATTGTCCTTTGCGCTCCAAAGGGACGTTTTCTCTTTCTTTTGCTCATAATGACTCCATTACACCTGATAAACTCAAAACAAACGTAAAATACACAATTCACACGAAAAATAGCAAAGAAAGCATAATCAATAGATAATAAATCTAGGTGTTTATGACCCCTATCAGATTCCCCCACACTTAGAGCAAATCAAACTAAAACTTACAACTTCAAAGCGTTCCAGCGTCCCAAGCATCCAAAGAGTTATGAGGACATAAAGTTTCTGCATGCTAGTAATAAGAAGTTAGAAATACTAAAGAACATATTCTCATTCTTAAATATTGAGTGAGAAATAACCACACCATAATGAGAGAACGCGTGTTTGAGAACGATCAATAAGCATTTCGCCTCGACTTCTGCCTCACCAAAAAGGATTGTATGAAAATTGCACTCAAAAAGACGGCTTTTTTATGGGTCTCACATGAGTGCAGGTAGGAATGAAGAGAGAAATTCTGCAACACGTTGAATGGTGGGAAGGATAACTTCCGAAATATTTTAAAAACCCACATCTTTTAACAATTTAAAAAACCATTTTTTCTGACGATCTCTAAGAAAGGAAATCAACCACTATTATCGAGGATGAGATTACTTACTCACATTCACATCCGATTGCCAATTATGATAACACCACTCTCACGACATCCAATAGAAACGTCTTCGCTCCTCGTTTTCATCTTCTTCATCTTCGTCTTCGGATTCAACTATTGATGATAAACACTTGAACTTCGTAATTCCTTGACAATTTGTAACTATTTATCTTAAATCCTTGTCGCTTGAGACTTCCTTATATATTTTACTTCCCCACGGCTTATTAAATAAATAAAAACCCAAAATACCAAAATTTCTCTTATCATCATTTTTTTTTTTCAATAAGAGAAATAAAATACAAAACAAAATAAAACAAACCATGGACGTGGAAAAGTACTTTACCGCTTGATTCTTCACAACTTGTATCATCTCGAAATCATAAACTTCAATAATTCTCACCTTTTGCTTTTCTTTGCTCTTGTAAATAAGTCTTCAACGTATATGTAAAAATCTGCTCATTGTATGTTGCTTTACTTGGATATAAAATTTGCTCTTTTTCTCGTTCTGTTGCTTGTAAACCTTGAACGTCTTCAACTTTCCTTGTAGATTTTGATGTTGCTCCTTGTTGTTGATGAGGGTAGTGTTTATATGGATCCGTTGTTGTCGAGAGAGAGAATGGTGCTAACTTCAAATCGAACTATAAGAAGGAGGCTTTCATCCATAGACGTCACCCTCATGATTGACAAAATTAGCACTCAAGAGATCAAAAATAGTGCTGAAAATTAGTGTGAAGTTGGGTAGCTCACCATTCTACCCGGAATTAACGTACGGTGACACACACTCAAAAGAAAGCTCTTTAGATAGATGGAAAAATTTCTGGTCGGTGACTCACATGATATAAATAGGGTAGTCTCCACTAATGATTGATCAACAACTCTAATAATGCATTTCTCCCTGCTCCTAATTTGCATCACCGACATGATTAAATCCATTATTTAACACTCTAACAAGTAAGAAATCCGAACGTAGATCCCTAACACTTCCAAGTTCAGTTATGTCGGTCAGAATTCTCTATGTAATATGCTAGTGACTCTAAAATCTCTAAAAGTTGGAGGTTTTATGCAAACACGCTTAATCACTCCCCCACACTTAAACTTTACATTGTCCTCAATGTAATTGAATCGTCCTAGTAAAGTCAAGGTGAGAAATTTTAACATGATATGTAAATAACAAAAGAAAAAGCAAAAGGATAAGAAATACAAAACCTATGGGTTGCCTCCCATTAAGCGCTTGTTTTAAAGTCGACGACCCGACTTGACTCTTGTAAGATTCACTCCCCATATACTAACAATCGGAAAATTTGGGGATCCACCCATAGAACCTGTTTTGCACACAATAACTCCATACAAATATTAGCACAAGAAAATAGAAACGAAGCTATTAACCGATAAAAGTTTCCCCCACACTTATTCTTTTCCACACTTGGAAGTGTATAAAGAATGTAGAAGTCGGGTACTTCCACGGTTTCTTGTTCCAAAACCTGCATAGTATGAGAATCAAGTATCTCTAATGGCGGAAATCGAGAAACAAAGTCATTCAACAATATTCTCGAAGCACATACATTCAAACCAATAAGAGGTAAAGGAGAAGAATCAATATGCAAAGGGTTAGAAAAACCTTACACAATCTCTTGTATCACATAATCCTCTTCATCCTTGAAAAACTCAAGTGAATTATGCACCTCTTTTATATCATGGTCCTCTATCAAACCTTGCAACCATTCTTCATCCGTTTCTACCTTAACTAAAGTCTCGGCATCAACATCTTCATTGCAATCCTTTGCAAGATCAATTGGGTCTTCCACAATATTGGTCATATCGGTTTCATTCTCAACACACTTCTCTTTGTTGTAAGGTACATACTCTTTTGCGGATGCAATTCTGTCCATAAGGAATTTCTTTAGAACACTCATTGCATCATCCTCAAGCTACACCCTTTGAATAGGCTCTTGATCATTATCAAGATCAATGCTTGAGTAATCTACACAAGTGTCATCATAGTCCTTTTCATCTTCATCTTGATTCCAGAATTCCATTGTACACCTTTGGGTAATGTCACCATGAGTTGCTTCAAACGACGTATCTTCATAATCATCGTCAATTTCATATCTAACATAAGATTGGTTGTCGCTGAATTTAGTGTTGCTAACCTCAAACTCATCCTTTTGAATAGGCGAATGATCATTATTAAGATCAAGAGTTGAGTTAGCTACACAATTATCAACGAAAGTCCCCAAAGGTTGGCCTTTTTCAACATTAGCATCAATCAAATATTCATCACACACCACAAGCACATTAGAATAATTATTGCTTTGAAAACAAAATTCTTCTTCATACCTTTCTTCCTTGTATTCATCAATGCTTCTTCGTAAGATAGCCATACCTTCACGAAGTTCTTGGAGTTGCTCGTTTGTAGCCTCTTTATCTTTTTGAAACTCTTATCGTAAAAAGTTGGAAAAATTGTCTAACAAGTTAGAGACTTGTTGTTCACGAGCATAAGAATCCTCCAATCCTTGTGGTTGTTCACACATATACCCGCCATAAGGTTGTTGAGGAAAACCATAAGGATCCATGGAATATTGGTCATAGCCAATGAATTGGTTTTGATTATACCCCTGGAATTGTTGGAAGTTGTCATGTTGTTGAGATTGTTGGAAACCTTATCCATTGTTCCAATATGTTCCATCCATGAGAAATAAGTACCTGAAAAACGATTCTCAAAACAATTTTAAAACCAAAAAAAAAAAAATAATAATAAAATAAATAAATAAGAAACCAAAAACAAGTGACAACCGATGCCTCCCCGGCAGCGGCGCCAAAATTTTACCGGTTGTCAGCCTTGCAAATATAATTCACTTTCTCGCTCAACTAGATATAAATATAGTATGTGATAAGAAAGAGTTCGTTCCCACAGAGAGGTCTTGGCTTGTCAATATGTTCCGGTTTCCTATATAAAATAATGAGAGGATTTTCTGATTTTTATAATATAAAAGTAAAATAAAAGCAAACAAAACAAATAAAGCGAAGCAAACACGCAAATCAAGATGAAAGAAATTGATTAAGGATCCGTTTTCATCCACAAACATGTTTTTCAACAGTAACTAGAATTGATATTTAATCTCAACTTTTATCAAAAGTCCTAGGATACCTTGATCGCAAGAATATCCCGTTAATTTCCTCTTGTCATCAACAAACACATTAAAAGATGCGAAAGTGAATTCTTCCTAGAAAGCAACCTAAAGTGTAAAAGCACAATTAAGTTTAACTCCCTAAGAGCACTAAGTTCTATGAAATAAGACTAATCAATACAAACGAACGTGTAAAAGCACTAATCCGTTTTAACAAAGGTGATGATCCACATGTGACTATTAGGATGTATCACTACAAGCAATAATCACAATTATGCTACGTGTATTCAAGGTGTATCACGTTTACGTATGATAAACCCTAAACTAGCAATAGATATGATTACGAGTTCTACCAATTTGCAACTTGACAAAACTAACAATCAATCATACATGGTGATATTTCTAGCGAATCATAATCGACAAAACATGAAGACAAAACTAATTTATTGAATGAAAACCCATATTTGGAAATCCAACTTATTCCTTAACCAATAATAAAATCTACGTACTCATGGCATTGGAGTTCATAACCAGGAGAAAAAGAAAACTCATCATGTTTCTAAACCCTAGGAAAAAATAGAAGAGAAGCTAATAATCTGAAGATCCCCCTTTTATATGTTTTTTTTGCTTTCTCCAAATTCAGGCCATATCAACCACAATTCTTGGCTAGCTCGCCAAAGCAAAGACTGAGCTTGTCTAGCCCATAATCACGACCACAATTTAGGCCTTAATCAGAGTCCATAACTTGTTAGGCTTGTCAGTTGTGCGAAACTGACAAGCTAATTCATCCTTCTACCTTCACTAGGAAATGACATAATTCACTTTCCTTCCCTGCAAGTCTTTACATTCACATCACAAATCAAGCATTCATTCTTGCACAACCTTATCTCGGCAGCAAAGCTGCACGACTAATATCAACCAACAACAAACCTCACTACTTGAATTCTGCTCAAATCAACACACAGACCTTGACAAACCACCACCGTTCTTCTCATCTGCATTTCCATTCTGCTCCATTTCCACTAGCAGCCGTAACTTTAACCACCTGAAGCAACATTTCTTGCAGCACCCTTCCACTGCTCTAGAATTTCCCTTGGCAGCAACCAACCACCATTCAGTTCAAGCGCCACAAGCTTCTACTCAGATTGCAAAACTGCTCCCATTCTCTATCTGATCAAAGTAACAACAACAACATCAACATTACATCTTCTTAAGCACCAGTTCTCAGCACAACCTGCACTTCTGCAACACAGCCAAGCTGCCAGCCTATTTCAGATCCTTGTCTTTCCTGAATTGAGATTAAAATCCATATTCAAGATAACCCAACTTCTCAACCACCATCGACCACCATTCTGACACTGTAGTACCACCAATAAACACTTCCACTTCTTAGTCAAAACCCATTGTCACCTGCAATTTAAATAGCAGCTGCGGCATCAATTCAGTCAACACACAACACCAAAAACTCCATCTCTATGTGCTCAGCTGCAACAGCACCATCTCAGCTTCTTTCTTAGCTCTGTCAGTTCAAACCCATGCTACCACTTCATCTCAGCACTTGCATATCCACCTGCAGCTATAGCTTCATGACAAATCCATGCCATCTTCTCAGTTCCCTTGTTCTGCACATAACTTGCAACAACCACCAGTTCACAAATCCCATTTGACTGCATTACCATTTCGACTATCAGCAGCATAATTACAAACCCAATTTACTGCAGACCCATTGAAACATCACCAGATTCATAGCAATGGATACACTAGCATCTCCTCCTTCCCTTTATAATATGAATGAAACCCAAATTTGATTCATACCCATTAATTATCTCACCACAGACTTCAATTTCTCTCTTCAGCTCAACCCCATCTTGAATTACATGAGTATCAGAAATCCATCTCAATAACAGCTTCAGATCCATGATTTTCCGGCCATCAAATACCCTTATCGACAGACAAATTCCTCCTTCTTTAGTACAGCAGCAACAACTTCATCTCTAACCCTAAAATCGTCTCAATTCAGACCTCAACTCAGAAACCATTGATCAACAACTGCCACCATCTTCAATTCCTTCTTCTCCATTAATGGCATCGCCTGCTCCTCCTAATTTTGTAAACAAACCATCTTTTTCATCTCATTAACAGTGACCACCACTTTCCTCTCAGATTTACAGCAGCTCAGGTGAGAAGAAAGAAATGAAAGGAAAGAAGAAAAATTTCCTCTCTCGAATCGGGAATTCCTGTATAGAAATGGAACAGGATTTTTATACCCCAGTAACAAGAACATGCTGCCAAGGTGAGGTGCCCCTTAGCCTTAGCTCGGCTCCGTATAGATCGCCTGTGAATTGTCCTTTGCGCTCCAAAGGGACGTTTTCTCTTTCTTTTGCTCATAATGACTCCATTACACCTGATAAACTCAAAACAAACGTAAAATACACAATTCACACGAAAAATAGCAAAGAAAACATAACCAATAAATAATAAATCTAGGTGTTTATGACCCCTATCAGGTACCAACGCCTAATGGTTTTTTTTCCTCTCAAAACTGCTTATAGGGTGGTGGTTAATGCTAGTAATTAATATTACTAACGATAATCGTTGGGTTTTGAACTTTCTTTGTAAAATGTTATGGAGTATGTGTCTGCCACCAAAGCTTTTGTACTTTCTGTGGAAGTGTTTGCAGGGTTGGTTGCCTGTAAGAGACATGCTAGTAAGATATGTAAATACTATTAGCTCAACTTGTCCCTTATGTGAAAGGGAAAATGAGACTGTTCATCATTTACTTTTGGATGGTATTGTTGTTACTAGACAAATTTGGAATGTTGCATGTGGATAATAATACTGCAGGTAACTTCAATGGAATGCCCATTACTAAATGGATAGCCGTCTGGTTTCAGAGTAGTATCAATGGTATTGCTTTTCAAGATAACCTTAGGAGTATTGCAGGATTTACAATGTGGGGTATATGGAAACTGAGATATGCAGTTGTATTTGAAATGTACATTTGAATGTGGTGAAAATGCGGGGGTCTAACAACCACACCCAACAATTCGTTTGGCAATCTGAGAGGACTTACTCCAATATACTTTCTAGAGAATCAACTAGACAGTTAGACTCAATCTAGAGAAAAGTATATCAGAGAGTTTAATATCTCTAACTCTTAATGCAATCTTCAATCAGCAAATAGAAATCTGCGAGCTTGCCAGATTGAATATAAGAGGAGTAACTTGAACGGTACCAAAGACCAATGTTCAAGAATCAATCAATTTCAATCAACAACCAAAGGTTGGATTTCCTAATTGATCGACACAACGCACAACCTGTGATATTTCAATTATATAACAAAATATAATGCGGAAAAGAAATAACACAGACACCAGAATTTTGTTAATGAGGAAAACCGCAAATGCAGAAAACCCCGAGACCTAGTCCAGTTTGAACACCACACTGTATTAAGCCGCTACAGACTCTATCTTACTACCAATTAACTTCGGACTGTACTGTAGTTGAACCGTAATCAATCTCACACTGATTCAAGGTCAAGTTGCGTTCCTTACGTCTCTGATCCCAGCAGGATATTATGCACTTGATTCCCTTAGCTGATCTCACCCACAACTAAGAGTTGCTACGACTCAAAGTCGAAGACTTGATAAACAAATCTGTCTCACACAAAAAAAGTCTATAGGATTGAATAAATCTGTCTCCCACAGAAATACCCAAGAGTTTTTGTTCCGTCTTTTGATAAATCAAGAACAGGAACAAATTGATAAACCGGACTTATATTCCCGAAGAACAACCTATTATTATCAATCACCTCACAATAATCTTAATTGACTAGAAAAACAAGATATTGTGGAAACACAAATGATGAGACGAAAATGTTTGTGATTACTTTTATCTTGCCTATCAGATATATTAATCTCAAGTCAATTATTTCAATTGTATCAAATACGATAGAATCGGGCAAGATCAGAACACGCAACTACAAGAGAATAGTTGGGTATGGATTCACAATCCCAATGAAGTCTTTGAAGTCGTTAACCTGCAGGGTCTCGATAGAAACCTAAGGTTAAAGGAGAATCGACTCTAGATATGCAACTAGTAACACACAGGAGGTGTTGGGATTAGGTTTCCCGGTTGCTAGAGTTCTCCCTTATATAATTTTCAAATCAAGGTTTGCAATCCAAGTTACCTTGGTAACAAAGCATTCAATATTCACCGTTAGATGAAAAACCTGATTCAACCAAGCTAATATCCTTCAACCGTTAGATCGAACTTAGCTTGTTACACACAAATGAAATGTACCCTCATTTAGGTTTATGTAACCGTACCTAAACGTGTACACCATGTTGACTCAAAAATAGTTAACCGAAGTTAGCCATATGATTATTCTCATATCAACCTTATTCATCTTAACCATAACTAGTTCAAATGACTCAAATTAAACTAGTTAAAGAGTCGTTCAATTGCTATATTCGCATAAAATTATACAAGAACACAATTGAAGCAAAATCGATTTGATTCACTCGAATCAATACATGAACATCATAGCCACGGTTTGCAAAGATTGCATTCCTTATTTTATAAATGTTTAAGTTCATGTACACAACCGATTTTAGAAAGTAACCACTTAAGCATGCGTACGGGTATGCGTACTTAAGTAACCAGATTTGAGTTTGTTTTGTTTTTCAAACTCAACAGAAATTCACGGACGTGAACTTTCCGCCAGTATGCGTATGGGTACGCATACTTTGGTAACCGGATTGAGTTGGTTTTGATTTTCAAACTCAGCAGAAATTCACGGACGTGAACTTCCGCCAGTATGCGTACGGGTACGCATACTTATCCAGTCTCCATCAACTATTTAGTACACACACAAGTATGCACTCATTTGGTTCCCTGTTTTGGAATTATACACTAATGTGCGAAATACTATGTTTATATCCAATCATGGTTACATGATTCTAAACTCTTTATTTCAGTCATTGAAACATTCTTACAGAATGACATTATCTATTTTCACACAGTATTAGCATCAAAGCAATTTTCAAGATATTGAAATAATTATTATCGAAACATTCCAAGTCTACACCTAATGAGTGTATCACACAAACCATGTAAGATGTTACTCGGCAATTTTCACATGATATAAGATGAACTTGGTCGAAGAGAAAGCTTGTCAACACATATTTCGAGAAATATGTAAGCGAGATAAACTCAGCTCGAAATCTCAAATGTGTATATAGAAAACTATATTGTAATACGACTTATATCTCAATATAGGAGATAGAGTAGAAATAGAATTTCTAAGTGATAGATGAGTTTTCAGTCTCCACATACCTTTTGTCGATGAAGTTCCACAAGCTCCCCTTAGTAGTTCTTCGTCTTCAAATGATGAACGCGGTGAAGCCTAAGCTCAACTACACAATCTATGTCCTAGTCCGAGACATCTATAAATAGGCTAGAATTCAAGACTTATAGTTTTGATCACAAACATTGACAAACATGCTTGAGATAGCAACACATGCGAGTTCGACCGTGCAATGCTCTAAAAATCTCCCCTTTGTCAATTTAAGTGACAAAACTATCAATACATATGGATTAAAAAATAAATAAAACTTTGTAGCTTCTCATCCAAATGCTTGATATCCTTGGCATCTTCAACACGACTCGAAAACTTCATCACTTCCAAGTACTCCATGATTTTAAACATGTTCAACTCAGCATCATAGTTGTTGAAGATCTGTAGCGATAACAATGAGAAAACAAATGCTCTCGATCATTGTTATACATTGTCATAATATTATTACACAACATCAAAGTTCAATTGTATCACAATTTTGACAACAATACGATGGTGATATGTATCACTCCCCTTTAGTCAATACTTCATCTCGACATGAAAACCACTCCCCCTTACATAATGATCCGTAAACCATATGTATTTGTAGTATGAAACTACACATTAATTCTCCCCCTTTTTGTCAATATAAATTGGCAAAGGTAAGAAAACTAGTGGGATCCTCATGAAATTTTCATAGAGATACTTCATGAACAAAAGTGAATAACATACCAACTAATTTAGATGCAATCATAAAGCCGAAGCTAAATGCATTCATCAAGGAGTTTATAAAGATACAAGATAACCCCTATAATATTCCACAGCCGCACTCCCCAAAAAGATTTGGCAATAAAGCACAAGTTCAAAAAGAACTCTCCCCCATAAAATGTCATTCCCAAAAGAACAACAAAGGCGACCTTGCTTTTACAAGAAAAGAAGGATTTCTTTGGATATAACCAAATCACATGAAAACATGAATTTGTATCCAAAATATTCAATTGAAATAACCACAAGAGAACCCATGATTAGTTCAATTGGAATATACGACTAAATTAACCATAAGAAAGTGATCAATTCAATTGGCCATGCTCGTCATAAGAGAACTTACGGAGCAACACAATATATGCACAAGAAAGTGGATCGGAGAAGACCAATACTGCGAAATAAGCAAGGATTCATTCTATTTTCCATCACTATTTGCATAATGACATATAATAGACTTAATACTTGTAGACAAAAGTTTATCCTTTATTCCATCAAAATAATGACATAAAAGGCTTTAACTTTTGTTTGTCAAAAGTTCATTCTATCTTTTATCAATACTTTCATATCGACATAACAGAGATAACTTTTGAACAAGTATGGGACAGGCACATGCTCACGGACATAAACAACATATCCCATAACAATTTGCAATATATAAAATCATAAAGATTAAAATTTCAAAAATCATCTTCCAAATAACTTAGAATTTAAATAAATAAATCTAAAAACATTGAAGATGAAAACGTTGGAAATAGCTATGTGTACTCACAATAATGGCTATTCCAAACCCTAGTAATCATTCTAAAAACACAAGAAATAAATTCTCATAAGAAGTTTCCTAGACATTGAGACCTCTGAAGAATTCTTTATCATCCCTGAACTCCTTGTCGTCAACATCCATAGGTACATACGGTTCGTGAAGAAAGGAGTCAATTCCAACAAACCTTCTTGGATGATGATGTCGGACCAGGGCCTTCTGAATTTCGAGAGTTCTTATAACACAAGCTTTTATTTGCTGAATCTCCTTTCTTGTTTCCTTCAACTCTTCAAGAACATCGGAAAACTTCTGAGAATTTGAAGGAACAACTCTTGGCTTCCTCACATTCCTTCTTTTTCTTTTCAAAGTTGGAGGTAACAGAGAATTCTTTTTTTCCTTCATGATTGATGACTTAACAATCATATTAACATCTTTTCCATCAGAAGACATGATGCTTGAAGTATCCATAAGAGTTTGGGTTTGTGAGAGGAAATCACAATTTAAGCTCAACAAGCAGTCTTGAGATAAAAAGAGTTTCAGAGAAGGAAAAAGGAATGCATGGTTACGGAACCTTTAACAACACATGTTCGCGCACGCACAATTCACAACCCTTTAGAGAGTAGAATTGTCGAGAATAACCCTCTTTTATTGATGAGACAGGGAAGTTCCTTCCAATATCAATTAGATATGAAAGAATTCCAAAGTTGCAAAACAAGGCAAAGCTAAGAAAGAAAAAACAAAACAAGTTACTTTTCTTTTCTTAAAGCCTGAGGCTGCACAATCTTATCTCTTTTTATCAGGCACATGAGACAAGATGCACGAAAACAACACAATCAAGTTGTGCTGTGGTGAACAACAATTTGTCTACCAATAACCTTTTTGAAAGGAATTCATAGAACCCTGTCTATCAAAATATTTAGACAATACTTTCTTCTCTAATGGTCTTGTCTTATCTTTGGAAACCAACTTCTTCGAAGAGGATAAAATCTTACATACCTCAGCGGTTTTTTGAACAAGTTTAAGCTTGTTTGCTAATCGATTCGCTCTTCGTTGAAGTTTCTTGACATGTCTCATCTTGTGTTTATACTTGAAACACTTTGAAAGTTCGTGACCTTTAAGCGAACAATAAGAGCATGTCAACGGATAAGCTGATTCAGACGCCTGAGATGTGTAAGCAGCTAGGCACAGAGTGGAACCTGAAAAATCAGACAAAGAGTTTCCAACAGAAAGGTCAATTTTTTCTTCCAGATTGGTTGTGTCTTCTTCTGAAAGAATATCAAGATTTATGTATGTATTGCTACATTTATCAAAATCAATATCTTCATAAAGCAGTGCAACACTTGATTTTTCGTCTTCATTGGAATCATAGTGATCACACATTTCATCAAGAGTTGCAGCAAGACCTTTGTTCCCAGTGTATTTTCTACGGTTCGGACACTCATTTGCAAAATGACCAAAACCCTTACACTTAAAGCACTGTGGCATATCCTCGTCATCAGCCTCGTCAGCATCCCTGTTTTTAGGAGGAATGCGATTGTGAGGTTTACCTGATGATCTGGGTTTGTCTTTGGAGAACCGTTTACTTCTCTTCAATAGAAGATCTCTAAACTGCCTCGTGATCACAGAGACTGACTTGTCAAGATCTTCATCTGATGAATCAGTCTCAGAAAGATCATCCTCAGAGATGCAGACACTTTTAATTTTGTCAAGTAATTTAGTGTTCCTTTGTGCTTTGAAGGCAACATCCTTTCTGATTTTTGATGTATGCTCATGATCAAAGATCTTTAGCTTTTCCAACCAACGTATTTCTGGAGAGAGCATCAAGGTTATTTCCCTCAACGATGACATGCTTCTTAAAATCGTATTTATATGGCAGCAATTTGAGAATTTTCATCACAATGTCCTTGTCAGGAATAGTCTTACCAAATGCAAAAGATGCATTAACAATTTCAGACACTTTGTGATTAAATTCATCAAATGAATCTTCATACGCCATACGAAGGTTTTTCCAATCGGATTTTAAGTTTTGAATCCTAGATTCCTTCTCACTGGTATTCCCTTCAAATACGGATTCTAAGATATACCAAGCATCTTTAGACCGAGTGCATATAGTCACATGGTGCTGAAGATCTGGGGTAATGGCATGTATGACGACATTCAAACCGTCGAAGTTTTGCTTTGCAACAAGTATCTCTACAACATCATATGCACCAATATCATTTGGAACGGTCGCATTTCCAACTGCCACAATGCGCGGGAGCATCATATGCACCAATACCAAATGAAAATGCGGGGGTCTAACAACCACACCAAACAATTTGTTTGGCAATCTGAGAGGACTTACTCTAATATACTTTCTAAAGAATCAACTAGACAGTTAGACTCAATCTAGAGAAAAGTACATCAAAGAGTTTAATATCTCTAACTCTTAATTCAATCTGTAATCAGCAAATAGAAATCTGCGAGCTAGCCCGATTGAATATAAGAGGAGTAACTTGAACGGTACCAAAGACCAATGTTCAAGAATCAATCAATTTCAACCAACAACCAAAGGTTGGATTTCCTAATTGATCGACACAACGCACAGCCTGTGATATTTCAATTATATAACAAAATATAATGCGGAAAAGAAATAACACAGATACCAGAATTTTGTTAACGAGGAAAACCGCAAATGCAGAAAACCCCCGGGACCTAGTCCAGTTTGAACACCACACTGTATTAAGCCGTTACAGACTCTGGCCTAGTACAAATTAACTTCAGACTGGACTGTAGTTGAACCCTAATGAATCTCACACTGATTCAAGGTACAGTTGCATTCCTTATATCTCTGATCCCAGCAGGGTACTACGCACTTGATTCCCTTAGCTGATGTCACCCACAACTAAGAGTTGCTACGACCCAAAGTCGAAGACTTGATAAACAAATCTGTCTCACACAAAAAAGTCTATAGGATTGAATAAATCTGCCTCCCACGTAAATACCCAAGAGTTTTTGTTCCTTCTTTTGATAAATCAAGGTGAACAAGAACCAATCGATAAACCAAACTTATATTCCCGAAGAACAACCTATTATTATCAATCACCTCACAATAATCTTAATCGACTAGCGAAAAAAGATATTATGAAATCACAAACGATGAGACGAAGATGTTTGTGATTACTTTTATCTTGCCTATCGGAGATATTAATCTCGAGTCAATTATTTCAATTGTACTCAATACGATAGAATCGGGCAAGCTCATAACACGCAACTACAAGAGAATAGTTGGGTATGGATTCACAATCCCAATGAAGTCTTTGAAGTCGTTAACCTACAGGGTCTCGATAGAAACCTGTAGCGCCTCCAAAGCTAGCAGCTGACTAATCCAAGAGGTTAACCAAATAAAGAGGCACTAAGGATCTAAATCATTTACTTGAACATTCAATTAAGAAAATTGCTACAAAAGTTAACCCAAAAACTAGCCCCACTCTGAAATATATATATACAAGAACTCCTTTCAAATGATACATATACAATAGTCATTTGGTTTACAAATAGAATATACAACATAATAAACAAAGCCGAAGTTAACCAACTAATAGACTCAACTCGTGGAAACGTCCACTGCGCAACTCTGATCTGTCTCTGAAACTGAAAGTAGGAATGGGTGAGCACATCATCCCTAAAAGGGGTGCCCAGTAGAAATATCATTTAACTTTTAAGTAATCAAAGGCAAGATTTGGAAAACAATACATGTTTTCCCAAACACTAAATAGCGACCAAGTCACTGAAGTAAACAATCATGTATATGGAACAAACTCCTTCTTTCAAACAATGTATAATATTCAATGCCAAATTCCAGCACCTAATAATAATATTGTGGTCTATCGCCCTAGCCATGTGCATAAAAGCTCGAAAGAAAGTAGGTATAAATGTGAAGGAGCGTATCCTATATACCACACGTGGAAATTCTGATTTCCCATACAATTCATAAGGACAAACAAAACATTACAGGTCATTTCCAATCCATGGAAAGATTCAAAGAATCAACAGAACAATCGTAATACAATTTAAATAAAGCATGGAACGCACAACTAGACAATGCATAAGTTTAATAAACATAAAGCTTTGTAAAAGAAAACATCAATGGCCACAAAAAAGTTAAATGTATTCCCACCTCTTTTGATGACAAGTCACGCCTACCTCGAGATCCACAATCCACTAGTTCATCCTTTGAATCGATCGTTGTTAATAAAGACTAACTGTTAGTCACACAAGAAATCTAAGAAACTAGCCAAAATGGCTCATACAAGAATCATATAGTTCTATCTTATGGTTCTAGGCGCATATATGATTTTACACCTTTTTATTATCTATTTTTAGTACATCTAACGTTTATTAATTCAATTAGGTTGGTTCTGTAATTCATTAGCTAAGTCTTATGACTATCTACAACTTTGTAGAAGAAACCAAAGGTCAGTTCGGACCATAAGGGTCCAAAACATCCATCTAGGAAAATCAGGGTTCATCATAGTCAACTAACAATCGCCAGTGGTCGAACTAACGGTCAATGGTCAACTAACAGTCAACATCCAAGGTCGGGTCAAAGTCCATGGTCAAATAGTCTAAGTCCAAGGTCTAAATCGGTCAACTGAGTCAAGACCGGGTTAACTCAATCACTAAGACTGATTCAGGTGAGTCAGCTAGACTGTCTGGGATGACTAACAGGCAAACACTCTAGTGTAACTACAGTTTCACTAACAATCTGATTCTATTCATTAGATCAAAATACAAACTTTCATTTTACACAATTCTATGATTCAATACAACTGAAATTCAAGCTTTACCTGCAATTGCAGCTCTAAACAACACCTTTCTACAAATCATATGCTACCTGCACTCGCATCTCAACACAACCCTCTGCTATACATGATCACTAATTCAAACCACTAAGACCTCCACCCTGAAACTCACTCATATTACTATTACTATTTCAATTCCATTACCATCTCCAACTCTGAACTTCTCAACAACATCCATCTTCATTACCACCAGTACAACAGCATCAACACCAAGATCATGAACTGCAACCTATACCATCAGCAATACCAACATGTACACCATTCACAAACAACATACCATTGATCCATACCCTGCAATCTGTACCCGTATTAGATTCATACACAGACTTCAATTCCATTCTACTGCCCTTTTTGCTAAACCTTTTCAGACAACCCAACTCCATGAACTGCAACCTCATTATCACCACCAAATCAAACTAATTCAACACTAAAACCACCTACATCCTTCACCATTACTGCAACAATACCAACTGCAATAGTCTAAACACCAATACTAGTTCCACTACTGCACATTCATGCAATCACCACAACAAAAGTAACACCAATAGCAACGCAGTTCATTACATCAAATCATCACTAGTGACATTTCCAGTTACATATAACTCATACTCCATACATCTAAGCTTCATTTATATCACTCACTGCATCAATCAATAACCTCAACTAAGATCGGATACGACCCTAGCCATCCACTTTTGTAATTCAAAACACAAACCACCACCATCTGCAATTCACAGATTCATACATCTCATTCATCTACTAAATCTGTGTCTCATTAAACCACCACCTGCAATAGTTCAATTGAGATCATACTCGATTCCATTTGCACCACCTAATCCTCACAACTATAGCTAAGAAATGACCTTCTTTCACCCATCTCATTTCAACACCACTAACCAAAATTCAACTTCAATAATCAACACCCCGTGTAGTTCACTTGAAACTCTAACATCTCAATTCCACAGTTAAACCAAAAGTAAAACTCCAGCAGGCTCAATTCAGTTTGAATTTAAACAAAACCCATGCATCTAAAATCCATCAGTTCATACTCAATCTTATACAAATAAATTCAAATTAGAGAAACCTTAAATTCAATTTACCTTTTCTTGTGAGTTGAATCCAAAACCTGAATCAACACTACCACCATCAATTGTTCTTGAATCTGGTCTACTCTTTCTTAATAACAAAA
The DNA here is from genome assembly GCF_003573695.1 of Papaver somniferum. Taxonomy (NCBI): domain Eukaryota; kingdom Viridiplantae; phylum Streptophyta; class Magnoliopsida; order Ranunculales; family Papaveraceae; genus Papaver; species Papaver somniferum. The sequence goes on along the minus strand of NC_039361.1, from coordinate 33,666,845 downwards.
TTAGACTCTTTCCTCATCAAACTTCTGATTCACAACTTCAAACCCCAACTATTGATTTCATGTTACACTATAACCTTATATCTTAATTCGCATCAAACCCACCTCCAATTGATCTTCTAATCTTTCAATTTCATCTTCCGAATCTTCTTCAGAAATTATTACAAACCCTAATTCCTAAATCTGTCGAATAAACTGTTGTTCTTCGAAATAAAACCCATAACCTTCCACTTCACATCAGAATCTTTGAAACCCATACCTTAATCTTTTCTTATTTAATTAAATCAGTTTATCTTCAACTCACAGAACCCTAACTAATAATTCTCTCCAATCCAACTTCCTCCTAAATTCAAACAACAACAACAACAGTTACTTCTATTGCATCTAATCCTCATCATAGATCGATTCTCTCAATAGAATTCTCTAGATTTTCTCTCAAACACTCGAAGAAGAAGAAGAAGAACACAGGAGAAGAGAAGAAAACAGAAGAAAAAGAAGAAGAAGAAGAAGAAATAAGAATGAAAGAGAAATAAGGGATCGAGTTTATCTACTCGACTAGGGATAAGGTTGACTAGAATTGCTAAGGACACCGGAGAAACGGATAAGGGCAGCCAAGGTCTGCTTAACTGGAAATAACAATTCTACCATTCGTTTTAATCTGATGATATCTTCTTCGTCCGATGTCTGAATGACACGCTCGAGTAGTCCATTCTGCATAACTTTCCTATATCTATTCAATCGTACTAATTTTGCATATAGGTCGTTGTTAGATTAATCTCTATTAATTAACGTTCGTGTTAAACTAATCGAGTTATTATCGGCTAAAACGTCTCTTGACTGGTCTAATAGCATTGACGAGCTTGGGGATCTATCAGTCAACTAATAGAAGCAAGTCTCCCTTCAATGCCTAGTGATACAAGAATGCAGTTGCCCTGTCTAGGTTCGCGACGCCTGACAATGCCTACGTACGTAACAAGTATTACCTGAACACATCAGAATTACCAACCTCACTATTCCCCAGTGCTGGATTAACTAAGTATTAATTTATTAAGCTTAATTAGTTTTTAACTTCCATCTTAACTGGTGTGATTCTAATTAATTTACTTCATAAAATATATAACTAGTTCACATAATTTTAAGCAATTTAATCATCACAATTTATTTTATTTTATTTTATCTTATTTTTTTATTTTATTTTTATTTATTTATTTTATCACTATAAGTAATCCAAATTCAATTTCACGTCAATTTATAATATCTGATAATTTAACTTTAGCGTAATACCATATATAAATTTTCCAAATTTTATTTACTATAAATTTGCTACTAGTCTAAGTTTAATTACTCGAATACTATTATCAATTATATTATTATTCTCATTATTCTTAAGTTGACAGTCCAGTTGATACTCTAAGCCTTAATCTTCTAAATATAATTTTACATTCACGTAAGGGTTGATATGATCGTTTTTACGTATTCATATTGAATCCGTATACTAAATCTTGTTAAATATTAGCGTTGAAAATTTAATATGACTTAAATTTGAGTCTGCATAAAATTATAGTATATCCTAATAGTCTTTCGATTTTGCTATTAATGTGAAGTATCTTATTAATATACAATTTATTTATTTTTAATTATAATGTTACACTAGGTATCTGAATGCTATTATTACTATTTCATGTATATTTGTTTCATTTTAGAGATTTACTAGATCATTTGTTAGATTAAAGATAATCTGAAATTAGTTTAATTTACATAACTTAACCGTAGAACAGTGTTATTAATTTTCCATAGTTATTTAATCATAATTATTATTTTTATCGTATATATTTTTATTGAAATTGTAGTTAAGCTAAGTTCAATATGACATAAATACTAATCACTAAAATTATCATTACTTTTATTATCATCTATAATTAATATTATAATATTTTATTATGAACATTGATGGTCAAACTATTATTCTAACTACTCTTACAAATATTATTGAGTCCCAAAAATATCATTAACATTTATTTAATTATAAACTGTTGATTCTACATATGAGTCAAGGTACTCAGTAAGTTTCTATGTGACTTTCAAGATTTATCAATAACACTAATTTTATTATTTTTAATATCGAATTAGCTAGGTGTTCACACTTTTTAGACTAATTATTCTCTAATCTTTGTCAGCTAAAGTTATCGGCGTACCCTACAATTTTTACTTCATTACATAAACAAACAATTCAATCAATCAAAAAAATCTTTTAACTATTAATAGTTTTTAGTGATTAAGATTTATCTCTCAAACCCAACCCAGTTCTAGACTAATGTATTTCACTAACTGACACTGGATATTTCTATCTATTCTCATGTAAGATCTAATAGTGAGCTCTGATACCAACAATGTAGCGCCTCCAAAGCTAGCAGCTGATTAATCCAAGAGGTTAACTAAATAAAGAGGCACTAAGGATCTAAATCATTTACTTGAACATTCAATTAAGAAAACTGCTACAAAAGTTAAACCAAAAACTAGCCCCACTCTGAAATATATATATATATACAAGAACTCCTTTCAAATGATACATATACAATAGTCATTTGATTTACAAATAGAATATACAACATAATAAACAAAGCCGAATTTAACCAACTAACAGACTCAACTCGTGGAAACGTCCGCTGCGCAACTCTGATCTGTCTCTGAAACTGACAGTGGGAATGGGTGAGCACATCATCCCTAAAAGGGGTGCCCAGTAGAAATAGCATTTAACTTTTAAGTAATCAAAGGCAAGATTTGGAAAACAATACATGTTTTCCCAAACATTAAATAGCAACCAAGTCATTGAAGTAAACAATCATGTATATGGAACAAACTCCTTCTTTCAAACAATGTATAATATTCAATGCCAAATTCCAGCACCTAATAATAATATTGTGGTGTATCGCCCTAGCCATGTGCAGAAAAGCTCGAAAGAAAGTAGGTATAAATGTGAAGGAGCGTATCCTATATACCACATGTGGAAATTCTGATTTCCCATACAATTCATAAGGACAAACAAAACATTACAGGTCCTTTCCAATCCATGGAAAGATTCAAAGAATCAACAGAACAATCGTAATACAATTTAAATAAAGCACGGAACGCACAACTAGACAATGCATAAGTTTGTAGATGGTGGATTTTCGACAAAGGCTAAAATCGTAAACCCATAATTATATGAACTTCTGATCTGGCAATCAGACGCTAGTATCGAGACACGGGTCTCTCATCGAATCTCTGACTGAGAATACCGTCTCTCAGAGTACATGCAGATATGTAGTCTCTCGGATAGGCAACAACATATCTCATGAATACTGAACACTTCAGTAATTACTTCTATATAGAATCACGAGATTGGACGGCTCCTAGACAGCTTTCCTGCTAGTATAGAGCAATAATGTCTTCAGGATACAAACAACAGTTTTCCCTGACTATATAAAGGATATGACGCTTCAACTATCTCATGTCGCTTAGAATAATTAATGCTCCTAGACGATCGTACTAGTATAGAGCCATCAATTAATTATTCCTAAATTCTTGGATTCATCCACTGAATTTTTGAAAATATTCAAATACTTTCGAAATATTTTGTTACTTCAATCTATAGTTCTTCCCAGCAGAATTCCATGGGTTAGTAATAAATACTCAACGTACAGGCGTCTGAGTTACCTTCGAGTAAGCCACGACTCAAAAGGTGCAAGTGTATTCGACGATGATGCACTAACAATCACCTGAACTCACGAACGAGTATTTCAAAATACGACGAAACGATGAACCTATGCAAAATAGGAAAGAAAATAATAAATAATAAAATATTGACCAAGGCGCTGGGGGACTGGGCCCACTAGCCGGTCAGCCGTGCCGTGGCCAGTCCCACGCCAGTTTTATATTTTATCATATTTTTTTTTTATTTTCCTTGATCTTATGATAATCCTTTCATTTGAACAAATATCCTTCGTTTTGAGGAAACTCCTCAGTTTCATGGTGTTTCCTTCGCACCAAGGAAATAATATAAAATTGGAAAAAATACCGTAGGGCCGTGTTTATTGGCCAACCGGCCATGCCTTGATCCCGGCCGGCCCCACACCTCATGGTTCCTTATTATTTTATTAATATTTTCCTAATCTCATGAAAACTCCTTAATCTCATGGTATTTTCATGAAAAATATAATATAAAATTAGGGAAACTCGTGGGACCGGGCCCCATCCGGCTGATGAGTGCTAAAAAGTGCATATTTCTATATATTTTTCTTGGCATTTAACTCATCTTTTGTGCATTAATTCTACATTTTATCCCATATTCTGTATTTTCATTGTTTTCAAGTATAAATATTTTTATTAATTAATTTTGCATTTTTAGGTTGTAAATAAAGTTTGGATGAATTACGGAGCAAAAAGAGCAGAAAAGTGGTGGAAGCCAAGAGGAATCACACAAGGAAGCCGCGAAGAATGTTTTGCGCAAGACCAAAAGGCTAGAACTGGGCTTGAAGAGGGAGAATTGTTCTTAAAGAATATATGGGCTTGGCATACCCAAGGCCCAAAACCCTCACCCAAACCCATTTCCTATATCCATACCCGTTTCCCTTTCTAGCCGTCAGATTGAATCATCTCAGCATCCTACGGTCGCAGCATTGTCAGTACATCAAAGTCTGAAGCTCCTGTCTAACACTACATCACCTAACCCCATCTTGAGCCGTCAGTTTCGTTGTATCAGGCATCCGACGGTCGATACCAGCCTATTCACTTGTAGCCGTTAGATCTATCTATCATTTCCGCATCCCACGGCTCAGCTTTGCTGGACATCGAATTGGCTACACCCGCTTCACACTGTAACAACCTACACCTATACCCATCGCCAAACACTCCCCTCCTTCTTTCCATCGAACCCATCTTCTTCCTCCCACTCCCTCTGCAACTACTCCACTGCCACCACCAACTCCATCTGCACCTTCCATACCGCGACCACCTTCATCATATCATTCTAACAACCAACACCATCACTCTATCTACCTATTACATCAACCTCTCGATCTTTTTCTCTCTAAAACCCTAGTTTTAGGGGTTGATGAAATAGGTTAGGTTAAAGATGAAATTGGAAGCAACATGAGATGTAGGAGACGCACAAGAGGGATGGGTCGAAATCAAAATCAAATTTCAGAGAGTTGGTATGATTTAATTTCGATTTAGGTGAAACCCTAATTTTTGGGGATTTTGATGTTTTTATGTTGCAACTATAAATAGGGATGTGTGGGTGTTGTAGAAGGTATGCCTGGATTAGACAGAGCATTAATAGGAATAGTTTAGGTTTTATTTTGTAATTTACATTTCCATGAAATGTTAGTTTTAGGGGTTGTCAATCTTTCAGTTCCACAATTTCCAATTCAAATGCACTGTTAAATATTTGTTGTTCAGAACTCCAACATGTTTTGAATGTGATTGTGTGATTGTTACAATTTTCATTAAGATCATGTTCATGTTATGTTCTTATGTTAGCATCATTAGGATAGTTTTATACATTGTTGTCTGACAAACAACATGTTTAAGAACTTCATCATGTTTTAATTCTACTACTAAGGCAGAGATGAAACTCTAGATAAATATAACCCTATTGTATGAGCACTTCTTCTCCATGACAGTTTGATGACAAGCATGTTTTAATTTCCGTAAAGGCTATATGAACAGAATGTAGTATAATCTTAGATTGCTTGTACCTTAGAAAGACAAGTAATGCTAGGGGATTGACATATGATAGCTGAGATTAAGGCATCGCTGTGATAGGAGAAGACTAGTATATCATCTTAGAGAATTATATGCATCTAGGGGTGGAATTGAAGCCTTAGTTCTCACCTTATCCCTTAGCTTCCATCACTGCCCTTGGCTCACAGCCTTGGTTTGTTTGTCTTTGTTTCACTGTTTCTTTGTTCTCTGTCACTGTTACCTCATTGCTTTACTTACTGCCTTGTTAATTTAGATAACTAGCTTAAAAACTTCAACTCACACCCTAGTCCCCGTGGATTCGACCCGTATTTGCACAAGCAACAACCGACACCGTGCACTTGCGGTATAACCATGTAGGCTTCTCTTATTCTCTTATTTTACACACATTCCCAAGCCTATCAAGTTTTTGGCGCCGTTGCCGAGGACTGGTGCTGTGTAGTTGAAAACAAAACAAAAAAAAAATTGTGCTCTTGCTTTTCTGTTTTCAAACTTAGCTGTAACTTAGCTTTTTTATTGTAACTTAGTATAACTGTTTTAGCTGCTTTAGCTGTAACTTAGTCTGTAACTTAGTCTGTAATTCCTGCATCTCTAACTTAGCCTTAGTGTCTTTAGCTGTAACTTAGTCTGTAACTTTTGCATCATATCTGCATCATCCGCATCTGCATCTGTAGCTTAGCCTGCATCTGTTCCATTTCCATTTGCATCTTGCACTGCATATTCATTATTGCATTCTTCCCTTGCTTCTGCCTCACTTTTCTTCAAAGAGACTGATCATCTCTGTTGAGTGCAGGTACCATTGGGCTTGCCACCTTGCTGCTGGCCTTTTGCTGCCTGACTTGTTGTTGTGGCTAGTTGTGCTGCTTTACCTTGTTGCAGCTGCTGCTCTCTTCTCCATCTCTGTTGTTGTGCCTGCTGTTCTGTGAGCTGGTGCTGTGGGATGACTGTTGCTACCCACTGAAGCCTGCTGCTGGGCTGAACTTGCTGCTGTGAACCAAGCCCAAATGGGCTGTGCAACTAAAACAAAACAGCTGGGCTGTGCTACAAGAGTAAGCCTAAACTGTGGGCTTGACCCAAACAAAAGTTGACAACCATTTTCAAACCCAGTTGCACTTCTTTTTGGGCTGTGTAAATTCTAAAAGTGATTATGGGCTTGTGAATTGGACTGTGGACTTAGTTACATTTTGGGCCTCAAACTGAAATTTGTTTAAACTGTGGGCTCTAACCTTTTGTGGGCTTAGACTCAACTGAACTTTAAACCCCTACATTGTGAGCTTAGACCCAGACCAAAAATTTGAAAAACGTTTTAAAGTTTTAAAACCCAGCTGGGCCTCGCATTCCAGTTAACTGTTAGCCCAAAAACCCAACTGTTTCTGAACTGTGGGCCTGAACCAAACTTCGAGTGGGCCAAACATTCAAATTCCAAAAAACCAACGGTGAGATTTACTCACCAACAGTGGGCCTAAGAATCAAAGTTTTTAAAACAAATTTGGGCTCCAAAAACAACCCATCTGGGCTTCAGACCAAGCTTTGCCCTAAACGGTTGGGCTCTTTTATTCAAAACCTTTTGCTGGGCTCAATTCAAACTGATTTGTTGGGCTTCACTTCACACTCATCTAGGCTTCATTTTGCATAACGGTTGTGGGATGTTTTCAAATTTCCTAGTGGGCTGTGCATTCTCCCGCCAATGTGGGCTTCCTCCCAATTTTAAATTTTCTTTTCTTTCTCCCTAAAAACCCAAAAAGTTTCCTTCTCCCATAAAAACCAAAGTTTTCCAAATGTTTCCCTAAAAACCAAAATTTTTCTTTTTCCCATAAAAACCAAATGTTTTTCATTCCCGACAAAACCAAATGTTTCCCATCAAAACCAAATGTACGGTAGAATTTTCTTGTATATAATCCAGTAGATAAAATTATTAAATCTTTTGTTTCTTTTGTACATATTCTGCTAATCCAATGTGACTCTTAACTGAAATATGTTGGATTTTTGCCTTGAATAACGGAGTTCTAATTTTGCTTTCGCCGTCAAATCGGGTATTCTCTTTCCTTTTTCTCTACTGAGCATAATCCTCTTTATATGTTATAATTCTTTTCATATTTTGAAACATTGAGGACAATGTTTAGTTTAGGTTTGGGGGTATGGTATAGATACCACGATCACATGTTATAATTGAAAACAGAACTCTTTCTTTTTGAAAAAAAGAAAAAATGAAAAAATGAAAATAAAAAATATAAAATTGTAAAAAAACATAAAAATGGAGCTCATTTACCTTGAAATGTTGACTCTTGTGCATGTATGTAAACATAAGGATTCTTAGTCTAGATATTTAGGCACCCTGATTCTAGCACAATTCACATAGTGATAAGAAACTTGCACGTGCACGATCTACCAATACATGTATAGCCTCGATCTTCAAGGTGTTTGATAGGAAGTCACGATTGCCAATCACTTTAGAATACTGAACGAAACTTGACTAGCTTGTTCTTTGGTTGGTTGGGATAGAAGGTGGAGGTTACGTTAAGAAAAACAACCATCGAATTTAACTGGGTGCATCAAAAAGGGCTACCTCTTGCTAAGAGTCATGTAATTTTTTTGTTTCCTTTTGTATATGTATCAAAAGTGTTACCATGTTAAAAAAAAAAAGAAAAAAAAAAGAAAAAAAAAATGATGTATATATTCAGAAAAAAATCAGAAAAAAATATATATAAAAAAAAAACAAAAAAAAATCAAGTATTTATCAATTCCATCCTCTTTTGTTTCGAAAATAAAAGAGAGTAGTCAATGTAAATAAGAGTCATCTTTTGTGTTTTTGTGTTATAAGCAAGGAAGGGTGTATGCCATTGATGTACAACGCGAGTAATTGTGAAATACCTCCAACTCATTCACAATTCTCGTAAAGTCCGGACAGCTAGCTAGATTTCGACCTCGGTTCTTATCCTGAGAAACTATCTCTTGGTGATTAGTAGTCATAACATCCGATCTTTCTCTACACATGTGTAGATACACTTTACACTCTTATCACATGTCTTTATTTGTTATCAGTGCTAGGATTGTGCCTTTGATAGCTAGATTGACATCTCCATTTTGCTGTGAGCTTCTACTGTCTTGCACATGTCACATTTCATGGAATCTGAGCTTATATTTTGTCCTAGAATTTCGTAGGTACGTTCTAAGCAAACCTTCACGAGACTTCAACTCGTCCACTAGGGACACTTAGTGGTTTAAAAAGCTTAGTGCATACGCTAAATGCATTCGAGAGACCAGCGACAGTGGTATAGGTAGGATTTCCTTAGTTTTTTTTTTTACTTGAGGACAAGTAAAATTCAGGTTTGGGGGTATTTGATGAGTGCTAAAAAGTGCATATTTCTATATATTTTTCTTGGCATTTAACTCATCTTTTCTGCATTAATTCTACATTTTATCCCATATTCTGTATTTTCATTGTTTTCAAGTATAAATATTTTTATTAATTAATTTTGCATTTTTAGGTTGTAAATAAAGTTTGGATGAATTACGGAGCAAAAAGAGCAGAAAAGTGGTGGAAGCCAAGAGGAATCACACAAGGAAGCCGCGAAGAATGTTTTGCGCAAGACCAAAAGGCTAGAACTGGGCTTGAAGAGGAAGAATTGTTCTTAAAGAAGATATGGGCTTGGCATACCCAAGGCCCAAAACCCTCACCCAAACCCATTTCCTATATCCATACCCGTTTCCCTTTCTAGCCGTCAGATTGAATCATCTCAGCATCCTACGGTCGCAGCATTGTCAGTTCATCAAAGTCTGAAGCTCCTGTCTAACACTACAACACCTAACCCCATCTTGAGCCGTCAGTTTCGTTGTATCAGGCATCCGACGGTCGATACCAGCCTATTCACTTGTAGCTGTTAGATCTATCTATCATTTCCGCATCCCACGGCTCAGCTTTGATGGACATCGAATTGGCTACACCCGCTTCACACTGTAACAACCTACACCTATACCCATCGCCAAACACTCCCCTCCTTCTTTCCATCGAACCCATCTTCTTCCTCCCACTCCCTCTGCAACTACTCCACTGCCACCACCAACTCCGTCTGCACCTTCCATACCGCCACCACCTTCATCATATCACTCTAACAACCAACACCCATCACTCTATCTACCTATTACATCAACCTCTAGATCCTTTTCTCTCTGAAACCCTGGTTTTAGGGGTTGATGAAATAGGTTAGGTTAAAGATGAAATTGGAAGCAACAGGAGATGTAGGAGACGCACAAGAGGGATGGGTCGAAATCAAAATCAAATTTCAGAGAGTTGGTATAATTTAATTTCGATTTAGGTGAAACCCTAATTTTTGGGGATTTTGATATTTTTATGTTGCAACTATAAATAGGGATGTGTGGGTGTTGTAAAAGGTATGCCTGGATTAGCCAGAGCATCAATAGGAATAGTTTAGGTTTTATTTTGTAATTTACATTTCCATGAAATGTTAGTTTTAGGGTTTGTCAATCTTTCAGTTCCACAATTTTCAATTCAAATGCACTGTTAAATATTTGTTGTTCAGAACTCCAACATGTTTTGAATGTGATTGTGTGATTGTTACAATTTTCATTAAGCTCATGTTCATGTTATGTTCTTATGTTAGCATCATTAGGATAGTTTTATACATTGTTTTCTGACAAACAACATGTTTAAGAACTTCATCATGTTTTAATTCTACTACTAAGGAAGAGATGAAACTCTAGATAAATATAACCTTATTGTATGAGCACTTCTTCTCCATGACAGTTTGATGACAAGCATGTTTTAATTTCCGAAAAGGCTATATGAACTGAATGTAGTATAATCTTAGATTGCTTGTACCTTAGAAAGACAAGTAATGCTAGGGGATTGACATATGATAGCTGAGATTAAGGTATCGATGTGATAGGAGAAGACTAGTATATCATCTTAGAGAATTATATGCAGCTAGGGGTGGAATTGAAGCCTTAGTTCTCACCTTATCTCTTAGCTTCCATCACTGCCCTTGGCTCACAACCTTGGTTTGTTTGTCTTTGTTTCACTGTTTCTTTGTTCTCTGTCACTGTTACCTCATTGCTTTACTTACTGCCTTGTTAATTTAGATAACTAGCTTAAAAACTTCAACTCACACCCTAGTCCCTGTGGATTCGACCCGTATTTGCACAAGCTACAACCGACACCGTGCACTTGCGGTATAACCATGTAGGCTTCTCTTATTCTCTTATTTTACACACATTCCAAAGCCTATCACCGGCCGGCCATGCCCTAGCCGGTCCCACACGTCCCTTTATTTTATTATTATTATTTTAAGTTTCCTTGATCCCATGAAATTCCTTGATTTCATGGTATTACTCTCAAATTATGCAAATTCCTTCAAATCATGGAAATAATACACAAAAATTACATAAAATTAGGGAAACGCACGGGACCGGGCACCAGCCGACCGACCATGCTCAAAGCCGGTCCCACACGCCCTTATTTTATTATTTTAATATTATTTGTTTCCTTGATCCCATGGAAACTCCTTCACTTCAAGGAAACTCCTTAATTTCAACAAACTCCTTGATTTCATGATATTTTCATAAAATCATGAAAAATAATATAAAATTATGAAAAGGCACCATGGGACCGTGGTCACTGGCCATCCGACCATGCCTTGGCCTCAGCGGTCCCACGCCTCATCATTCCTTCATTTTATAATTATTTTCCTTCATTTCATGAAGTTTCCCCAGTTTCAGCAAAACCCTGATTTTGTCATATTTTCTCAAATGATTGCTCAAACGCACGCCAGAAAATATCAAAATTCTTAGGACTAAGACACAAATGTTTTGACGACGTGAGCATGTTACCTTGACCGACCAAGGTTGGCTCTTTGGCTCGCAAGGAGCCGGTCCCACATATTTTCATGAATTGACCTAATTTGCGCAATTGCACGTATTAGGTCCAAAACTCTTCCAAATAATTTTGGAATTTTCATAGAGCGATCGTCATTCGATCCCATGACCATACAGGGCCGGTTTCATGACCCCTTGATCGGTCCCTCATATCTTCATAATTAATTAGGTTTTACCACCTAAGGCTTAGACGAGCATTTTTTAATAAATGATTAAACCAGCATTTAATCATTCTTTGGTATTTGCTCACTCGAGCATATGGGCGCTACATGGCTGATACATGATCCCATGTAGCCGGTCCCTCCTTCATTCCATGGTTAATTTTCAAATAAACCATCAATTGGTCATCAATTGATCGAATTAGGGTTTCTGAGTCCAAGGATCATAATCCAGATTCAAACACCAATAACTTTACGACGATCTCATGATCAGTATTTTATTAATTATGCTCGGTGTATTTTAAATTAATATTTTATCTTGGTCACGCTACCAATAATTCATCAAATGAGCAACATTTTCTCAAACCAAGGAATATTGGTTCAACTATCAATATTCAATAATTTATCGAATGAGCAATACTTGCTCACCTTAACTATCAACGTTTACTTAAGAATCATACCTCTGTCTCAACAGGCATGTTCAATTCATGAGTCTCAGGATATTTTGCATGATCATGTTCAACTCAGCAAATACATGGACTCATCGTCCCATAAAGTCATGAAGTCAACAACTGACTAATTAACCACGAGACGTCAATCGTGTCACATGGGGGGGGGGGGGGATATTAACTAGGGTTTTGGTCTGGCGGTCTACGGCACGTGTGTTCATACACACGATGGAATGTGAGCAAGTCGTGCAATCAGTTGGAAGAGTCGGCAAAGTAGTGGGTGTAAAATTAACCAAGTCTCCGCACGATGAGCAACTGGTTTTAACACGATTTCCCACTTCCCCACTCTCTGATTCCAGCAACTGTCACACTTCATGGGATCATGGTGTTTTCAACTCCGGCATTATAAAATACCTCTGAATCATGATTGGAAGGACAAAATTCGAATACTCGAACATTCGTCTAAACAAGTAATTTCTCGGCAAGTTCATACAAACAATATTCGTCTACACGAACTCATCGTCTGAGTAATCGCTCTCAATTGAGTAAGATTCAATCATTCAGAGCGTTCTTACACTGGATTCACAACACACCTACAATCTCAGATCACCATTGATCTCACACATTTCTCAGCTTCCCTCCTACAGATCAACCCATCCTCTCTTGTGACCAAATTGACTCTGGAACGACCAATGTTCTTGGTTTAGGACGGGGTATTACATATTGATCTCTCGAACTTAAAGCACTCCCTTCTGGCAGTGCATATGTGTGAGGTTCAACATTTCTCTCGGTTCAAGGAATCTCCACATGGTCGACTCTTCAATTCCGTAAAAACCAGCAAATCGTTTTTCCCCATCTACAGATTGGCGACCACAGTGGGAGATTAATCTCTCGGTTGCAATCTCATAATTTCACAAGATGGCTGGTCTTAGGTCTGGGTTAGTTACAGGTTCCAACACAAACGACACTAGCACTAGCAACAACAACAATGAGGATATCCTGGAAACAATTCCGACCTCTAACACTGGCGGTGATGATGTTACTCCTCCTCACGCTAACACGGAAGGTCACCCTCTCTTCGGCCGGCGTCCCGAAGAAATCAGAGAAAATCCGCCTACCATAGGTGATCTCATGAAGGTGCAAGAAACTCTTGCCAAGAATCAGACTGACATGGCTGCTACACAGAAAGAGTTGTGTAATTATCTCAAAACTCCCACTGACAAGATATCAGAGAAAACTCAAGGAAAGGGAAAAGAGAAGGAGAAATCCTCAAATGCTGATCCTGAGGTGATTCCAATTCATACAGTGGATGACGGCGAAGTCCGCAAAGCTGCAGACGATCCATCAGCAAAGGAATCGTCAAATTTCATTACTCGGGAAGATTTGGAACGCATCTTGGAGAACCGTGGAAAAGACAAGACATCACATGTCCATCGTCACCAGCCTCCGTAACTTGCTGCTACGCAAAGGATTCCTCTTCCAAAAGGTTATACCTCTCCAACCTTCACTTTGCATGACGGAACAGGCAATGCTTGGGAACATGTTTCTCGGTTCCTGGAAGCCTTGGGTGAACATGAACATAACCATATTGTTCGCCTCAAAGAATTTTCAAAATCCTTGAAAGGAAGGGCATACACCTGGTACAAAAAAATTGCACAGGAACTATCAACAATTGGGGAGATATGATTAACGCCTTCTACAGAAAGTACTTATTTGTGTCAGAGCAAATTACTCTCTCTGATCTTGGAAGAATGATTCAGAGGAGCAATGAACATCCCAATGACTACGTAAAAAGATTCAAAGTCCAGGCCCTGGATTGTCATGATCCAAACGTCACGGAGCAACAACTGGTAGACTTGTGCATCAAAGACATGATCCCGGTCTACAAAGCTTTATTGGAAAATCTTCGTTGCCAGACCATCTCAGAGATTCATGAAGCGGCGAAGAGATCGGCAACTACTCCACCCGCTTTACTGGAAATAACAAAAGCTACAAAGGCTGAAGAACCGCGAAATACTCGAGGTAGCATATGTCTGATTAACAAGCAGTACAACCTCTAGCCTTCCACAAACGGTGCTGCAGAAGGGAGCAAACAGAAAGCCGAACCGCCGCACAAGCATACTTCATCCCTTTCAAAAGCATAAAGGAAGGATAAGCAAGATGCACAAGCCTCTGACCAACGCACAGAAGTTCCTGATCAAGAAGCACCTGACTTTCCCTTTTCCATTGAAGAAGTGATCGAACTCCTGGATGTCTGGATCCAAGATGGTGCAATCAAGTTTCCATATGTCAAGAAAGAACCAAATGAAGAAGACATGGAAAGTCCTCGTTACTGCCGCTTCCACAGGTTCGTCAATCATCCCACAAGAAGCTGCAGAGTTTTGAAGCGCATATTCAGGGAGAAGGTTGAATCGGGAGAACTCAACTTGGGGACTGAAGGAGTACACAGAAACCCCCTTCCAGTCAGAACCTTTACTATCTCTGAACCTCCCGTCAAAGAAGCAGTTCAATCCTTAATTGAGCATGTATGCGAATTTCTATACTTATCAAAACCTCAAAGGAAAGACATGTTTGCTGCATTATACCACATCGTGTCAGGCAAGCGTCTGTTGATTCAAGAGACACTCACTGAGCCTCCAGCAACGGACAAAGAAATGTATGACTGGGAATTGCTCACCACAGTGCACATCAAAGGAAACGAGTTCAAGAGAGCATTTGTTGATGTCGCCACTGCCGTCAACATCATCCCTTTGAAAATCTCAGAGCCGATGACATTACTCGATAGGAAGCTACTCATGCCCCCATGGCAATCAGAGATCACGAAGGAGTTTCCAGAGATGCGTATGTCCACGTCATCCTCAAAGTCAAAGAAAATTTGGTCTGCACTGAGACCAAGTTTTACATAATCAGGAAAATCCAGGATATGACATGTCCTTCATACGAGCGTGGATCCACGCTGAAAAGATGGGTACTTACAAAGCACCTTTGGTTACACATCTCTCCAAAGAAGAAAGTTCTGATCCATAATATTTGGCGGACGTTCCATCATCAGAGCACTTGGAGGAATTTCGAACTTTGACGAGGTTGAAACAAGAACCTGCAAAAGATGCATAGACATTCACCCAAAGGTCCTGCACTCAGGCAAGTCTCATTCCTCCATATCTATGTCATTTATTTCCTCGCATGCTATTCTAGCATGGGGACTCAATTCTGCTAGCATCTATGCTGTTGCAAGACGCTATAAGTGGGTAATCTCACTTCAGCAATATTTTACCAAATGGTTGAATCTGACATTTCTCCGAATCGAGCATCTCACTGAGACATACATTACTGAGATGGTGTTCAATCACGGAAAAGAACAATTTGGGCGTTTCTCCATGGCATTGTACAAGTGTCCTTGTGTACCACAAAATCAAAAATCTTTGATATCCGCACAAGTGTTGAATCCCACTACCACAACGAAAGGAATGCTGAATCAACAGAGGATACTCGAGTCCGAGACGATCAAGCCTACGACATCGGACGCTTAAAGGGTGTGAAGCCTCAACACTCTAGCATCTAAGAAAATCCTTACAACAGCTGTCAATCACCTACTTCTCCAAGGCCAACTGAAAGTCAAAAAACCTCTCATCTCTAAATGCTACCTTCTTCAGAAGCCTTCAAACTGTACTCCCAATCAAAGAGTACACATTCGATAATAAATCCTCTATCTTCAGAACAATATCTCTACGGTGACACACTGATTCAACACCGACACGATCAAAGTTCAATGGATAGGTCTTCATTATACCGTGATAATACTTCTGGAGCAGATGCAACGTTCGGACAAACTCCTTCAACACACCGGGGAATTGATCTTATTGAATAAAGTACGATGCTGCTATTTTCCAGAACATCATCAATTCCCAGACAAAGTCACTTCGCGGCTCACTGGATGGAGGAGCAACACTATGTTTATAATCATGGTTCTAGCCTTCTCGGTCTCTGGAGCAACTCCAACCATGGTATCAGCATCAACAAGGATATTTGGAGGAACTATGTCCATGGTCTCAGCATCAACAAGAATGTCTGGAGAAAATTCAATAGAGATCTCAGCATTAACAACGGTCTCAAGAGCAACATCCTCATGACAAGACTCCATCAACTGTCCGTTCTCTACAACCTAAGTCTGGAAGTGTTACTCGACGGATCATACTTCTCCAAGCACTAATGACTCATATCAAGACGTGTGGACATGAAAACATGTTAGCATCAAAGTCTTCCCAAAGCTTGCACGACGGACATGCACAAACCAAAGTCTTCTACAAGATGTTCTCATCACCTCTACAAATGAGATACAACATGCTTCAGGCCATGGGTTTACAAAAACGTACCAATGGTTGAGGAATGGGACAATGCTTCCTCAACAAAAGATGTTCGTTTATGTCTCTGCTATACCATACCAAAAGGGCACATCAATCGGACATACGAGCTGAAAGATATGACCTTTACCGTCAGTCTCTTAGCTTTAAAATTTGGGGTCAAGCATCGAATTCCGACGTCGTATGAGGTTCCTTCAGCTTCCAGAGCGTACAACATGCAAGCAGAAATTCTTAGATGGGATTCATAACTTCTACAGTCGATCGGTGTCCACCAGGTCATTCCGCTAAGTCCTTCATCAAGGTACCTCCAAATTCGACCACCTAGGTCTTTACATCAATTTTTCTACCCGGGTCCTCTATCTAGGTCTTGCAAGAAGAAGGGAAAACAAATAGATAGATTTAACAAGATACTGAGGATTGACGGTCCACTGATCATGGCGATCAGTTTCACAGTCCAAGACTCGTGGCACCAGACTCTCATGTGCTAATCATTCATCATAAAAGTAATGATACCACCGGGACATGAAACCATGGTCATTACATCATCCCCTCTCGAGAGAAACCTCAGCTATGGTCCCGTGACCAGGGTTTCAAAAGTGATGTTTCTACGACTGACAGAAGCAAGATGGCACTGAAATCACCATGCTCATGTATCAATCAAGGGGTCCTGATGTCAAACGAATCGATGACATTAAAACCCTTCACCAACCGTTCAAGACACAAGTGAATGGTATAATGACACAACATGAGTGTTTTACAGCAAGCTCGTCTGAGATTATTTTACACTGTCCTGTACAAACCGACGATCTGGGAGCAATTGGTGAAGAATCTAGGGATGGGTCATATACCATTCTCTTCGTATGTATGTCCTCTACAACATATCCAAAATTCACAGCAATTGAAGAAACTATCAAGGAGATGTGGCCAAAACATTGGACAACATACAATCTGAAAAAGTTCTGAAAGTCTCCTGGAAGTTTACTGTTTCGCCTTTTTCAGGCCCTAAACATGCTCCAAACTCAAAACTCTTCTTCGATAAAGCTTGGAAATTTTCTGAGGATGAAGAAGCATGTGTAGATCACGAAAATCCGACATCGTACGAAGATTCTACATCATTTCCAATGAAGACCCGACTTCTGAATTTTCTGATGACGAATTATGACGAAATTCTTCATTCATATACATCTGAATCAGAAGCTACGCCTTCCGCGCGAGATCAGACTTCGTCTTCAGCCGCTAGTCTCATTTGCTGAAGCCGGAGGTGTTTTGCTGATAAGTTGCAAGCCTTTCATCTTCAGCTTTTCTTTTCAGTAATAACTCATCTCGTCCCTGCTTCTCTTCTGCATCCGCTAAGGCTAAGAAAGCGTTGATTCAACCACGGACGACTCCCAGATGATCGAAAGACATACAATGCATCATCTTTCCAGTGTCTCTGAAAGGTTGATTCACCTCGGCATGAACATCTGCAGAAGTCTTCATCTTTGACTTGATATTTCTGGAGCGTTCCCCGGAAGGGCCAGAAGAGTGGTTGTAACCAGAAGTCACCACTATCTGAGGCGAAAGACATGGAGTCATGGATATACCAATAAAAAACGCGTAACAAAATGGTAACAATCCAACTCTTACCTATTTACGATTTCGCTAGCTGTAGTGATTATAACGTCAGAATTTCAAAAACTTGCTCGTTCCTTCAAACCTGCAAAGATGAGCAAAATTCATTATTCAAAATCATGACTTGATGTTCATAAAACCGTGAACAACTCACGTGAATTTTAACATCCACTGGTTTTTCAAAAATTGGACAGACGTCTATTCTACAATTGTGAAAACTTACATACAGACATTATTTCACCATGTATAATTGTCTACTTTCAACAGTTGTTCAAAGTCAAAACATTGGTTTTACAAAATATATATATTTAACGTGAAACTCACGTAAGTTTGAATATATATATATATGCTCCCTCGCGCGAGCATCTGTCTTTGAAGTGAGAGTATATATTTTCAAAGATTTCTGAAAGCTCCAAGATAAAATTTTCATGAAAGCTCATAAATAAAATTTTATTACTAACAGACGCACGAAACAATTCTCTCGTATGAACATCCACCTTTGAAATGAGAGTTTATTCCACTTTGTGAAATCTCACATATTTAAAAATATAAAATTTTGTTTTCGTGAAAGCTCAAAGACAAAATTTTTATCATTAGACTTAGGTCTGTTTTGTTTGTTTCTTAAACTAACGGACGAACGGACATCCGCGCTTAAATGGATTCCTTTCTTGGGCCTAGATCAGTGAATCCTAAACCGACCAAGGTTCCACCATCAAATCAACGGTTCTACACCAATTTATGCTCGCTGGATGACGCTCTATTATGCCACTGGGGTTTGCGCTCAAACCATGGTTTGCTCATTCAGTCTAAATCCGATAACATTTTATCTTTTAAGTTCAATTACTTATTTTTGTCTGTACCTGGAAAATCACCATTCAATGCTGACTGAGGAACACAACTGTCCCTCACTAAGCAGGGGACTTAATGTAGATGGTGTATTTTCGACAAAGGCTAAAATCGCAAACCCATAATTATATGAACTTCTGATCCGGCAATCAAACGCGAGTATCGAGACACGGGTCTCTCATCGAATATCTAACTGAGAATACTGTCTCTCAGAGTACATGCAGATATGTAGTCTCTCGTCTAGGCAACGGCATATCTCATGAATACTGAACACTTCAGTAATTACTTCTATATAAAATCACGATATTGGACGGCTCCTAGACAGCTTGCCTGCTAGTATAGAGCAATAACGTCTTCAGGATACAAACAAAAGTTTTTCCTGACTATATAAAGGATATGACGCTTCAACTAGCTCATGTCGCTCAGAATAATTAATGCTCCTAGACGATCGTACTAGTGTAGAGCCATCAATTAATTATTCTTAAATTCTTGGACATCCACTGAATTTTTGAAAATATTCAAATATTTTCGTAATATTTCGTTACTTCAATCTATGGTTCTTCCCAACAGAATTCCATGGGTTAGTAATAAATATTCAACGTACGGGCGTCTGAGTTACCTTCGAGTAAGCCCCGACTCAAAAGATGCAAGTGAATTCGACGATGATGCACTAACAATCACCTGAACGCACGAACAAGTATTTCAAAATACGACGAAACGATGAACCTATGCAAAATAGGAAATAAAATAAAAAATAATAAAATATTGACCAAGGAGCTGGGGGACTGGGCCCACTAGCCGGCCGGCCGTGACGTGGCCAGTCCCACGCCAGTTTTATATTTTATCATATTTTTGTTATTTTTCTTGATCTTATGAAAATCCTTTCATTTGAACAAATATCCTTCGTTTTGAGGAAACTCCTCAGTTTCATGGTGTTTCCTTCGCGCCAAGGAAATAATATAAAATTGGAAAAAATGCCGTGGGGCCGTGTTTATTGGCCAACCCACACCTCATGCCTTGATCCCGGCCGGCCCACACCTCATGGTTCCTTATTATTTTATTAATATTTCCCTAATCTCATGAAAACTCCTTAATCTCATGGTATTTTCATGAAAAATATAATATAAAATTAGGGAAACTCGTGGGACCGGGCCCCAGCCAGCCGGCCATGCCCTAGTCGGTCCCACAAGTCTCTTTATTTTATTATTATTATTTTAAGTTTCCTTGATCCCATGAAATTCATTGATTTCATGGTATTTCTCTCAAATTATGAAAATTCCTTCAAATCACGGAAATAATACACAAAAATTACATAAAATTAGGGAAACGCACAGGACCGGGCCCCAGCCGGCCGACCACGCTCAAAGCAGGTCCTACACGTCCTTATTTTATTATTTTAATATTATTTGTTTCCTTGATCCCATGGAAACTCCTTCACTTCAAGGAAACTCTTTAATTTCAACAAACTCCTTGATTTCATGATATTTTCATAAAATCATGAAAAATAATATAAAATTAGGAAAAGGTACCATGGGACCGTGGTCACTGGCCGGCCGACCATACCTTGGCCTCAGCGGTCCCACACCTCATCATTCCTTCATTTTATAATTATTTTCCTTCATTTCATGAAGTTTCCCCAGTTTCAGCAAAACCCTGATTTTGTCATATTTTCTCAAATGGTTGCTCAAACACACGCCAGAAAATATCAAAATTCTCAGGACTGAGACACAAACGTCTTGACGACGTGAGCGTGTTACCTTGACCGACCAAGGTTGGTCCTTTGGATCGCAAGGATCCGGTCCCACATATTTTCATGAATTGACCTAATTTGCGCAATTACACGTATTAGGTCCAAAACTCTTCCAAATAATTTTGGAATTTTCATAGAGCGATCGTCATTCGATCCCGTGACCATCCAGGGCCGGTTTCATGACCCCTTGGTCGGTCCCTCATCTCTTCATAATTAATTAGGTTTTATCACCTAAGGCTCAGACGAGCATTTTTCTAATAAATGATTAAACCAGCATTGAATCGTTCTTTCATCAACAAATCACCAACTCTTCAAGAGACCTTGGTATTTGCTCACTCGAGCATGTGGGCGCTACATGGCCGATACATGATCCCAGGTAGCCGGTCCCTCCTTCATTCCATGGTTAATTTTCAAATAAACCATCAATTGGTCATCAATTGATCGAATTAGGGTTTCTGAGTCCAAGGATCATAATTCCAGATTCAAACACCAATAACTTTACGACGATCTCATGATCAGTATTTTATTAATTATGGTCGGTTCAATTACCAGTATTTTAAATTAATATTTTATCTTGGTCACGCTACCAATAATTCATCAAATGAGCAACATTTGCTCAGATGAGCAATATTTGGTCAAACCAAGGAATATTGGTTCAACTATCAATATTCAACAATTCATCGAATGAGCAATACTTTCTCACCTTAACTATCAACGTTTACTTAAGAATCATACCTCTGCCTCAACATGCACGTTCAATTCATGAGTCTCAGGACATTTTGCAAGATCATGTTCAACTCAGCAAATACATGGACTCATCGTCCCATAAAGTCATGAAGTCAACAACTGACTAATTAACCACGAGACGTCAATCGTGTCACATGGGGGAAATTAACTAGGGTTTTGGTCTGGCGGTCTACGGCACGTGTGTTCATACACACGATGGAATGTGAGCAAGTCGTGCAATCAGTTGGAAGAGTCAGCAAAGTAGTGGGTGTAAAATTAACCAAGTCTCAGCACGATGACCAACTGGTTTTAACACGATTTCCCACTTCCCCACTCTCTGATTCCAGCAACTGTCACACTTCATGGGATCATGGTGTTTTCAACTCCGGCATTATAAAAGACCTCTGAATCATGATTGAAAGGACAAGATTTGAATACTCGAACATTCGTCTAAACAAGTAATTTCTCGGCAAGTTCATACAGACAATCTTCGTCGACACGAAATCATCGTCTGAGTAATCACTCTCAATTGAGCAAGATTCAATCATTCAGAGCGTTCTTATGCTGGATTCACAACACATCTACAATCTCAGATCACCATTGATCTCACACATTTCTCACCTTCCCTCCTACAGATCAACCCATCCTCTCTTGTGACCGTATTGACTCTGGAACGGCCATTGTTCTTGGTTTAGGATGGGGTCTTACAGATTGATCTCTCGAACTTAAAGCACTCCCTTCTTACAATGCATCTGTGTAAATTTCAACATTTCGCTCTGTTCAAGGAGTCTCCACACGGTCGACTCTTTAATTCCGCAAAAACCAACAAATCGTTTTTCCCCATCTACAAAGTTTAATAAACATAAAGCTTTGTAAAAGAAAACATCAATGGTCACAAAAGAGTTAAATGTATTCCCACCTCTTTTGATGACAAGCCACGCCTACCTCGAGATCCACAATCCACTGGTTCATCCTTTGAATCGATCGTTGTTAATAAAGACTAACAGTTAATCACACAAAAAGTCTAAGAAACTAGCCAAAATGGCTCATACAAAAATCATATAGTTCTATCTAATGGTTCTAGGCCCATATATGGTTTTACACCATTTTATTATCTATTTTTAGTACATCTAACATTTACTAATTCAATTAGGTTGGTTCTGTAATTCATTAGCCAAGTCTTATGACTATCTACAACTTTGTAGAAGAAACCAAAAGTCAATTCGGACCATAAGGGTCCAAAACATCCATTTAGGAAAAACAAGGTTCATCCTAGTCAACTAACAGTCGCTAACGGTCAAACTAACAGTCAATGGTCAACTAACAGTCAACATTCAAGGCGGGTCAAAGTCCAGGGTCAAATAGTCAAAGTCCAAGGTCTAAATCGGTCAACTGAGTCAAGACAGGGTTAACTCAGTCACTAAGACTGATTCAGGTGAGTCAGCTAGACTGACTGGGATGACTAACAGGCAAACACTCTAGTATAACCAAGGTAGTCAATTTCGGATTGTCTCGGTCGACACCGAGATACTAGTACAACTTTGTCTCGGGAAAATTCCGTTTTAAAATCTCGGTAAAATCTCAATTTCATATTTTATATCCTCGTATCGATAATCACTTAAAAGAAACATAGTATTAGTAAATCTGGTTGTTCACCTTCCTCATCATCAACACCAAATAATAATTTTAGCTCAAGAAATTCAAACACAGCAACAAGCAATAATACTAGTGAGTGAATTAATCTTTTTAATTTTTGTACGTGAGATTAGTCCACTCAATTTAAAAAGAAAAAAAAATCCGGCCAAGACAAATCAATTCCGGCCGAAAAACGCGTTTCCGGCCGAAATTTTCGCAAAGATTTCGTCCGACCGAAATTTACAAAATCGTGTCTTCTTGGACCGAAATCCGGAATTTCGCCGAAATTTCGGCCGAAATGACCGAAATCGACTACATAGAGTGTAACTACAGTTTCACTAACAATCTGATTCTATTCATTAGATCAAAATACAAACTTTCATTTTACACAATTCTATGATTCAATACAACTGAAATTCAAGCTTTACCTGCAATTGCAGCTCTAAGCAACACCTTTCTACAAATCATATGCTATCTGCACTCGCATCTCAACACAACCCTCTGCTATACATGATCACTAATTCAAACCACTAAGACCTCCACCCTGAAACTCACTCATATTACTATTTCAATTCCATTACCATCTCCAACTCTGAACTTCTCAACAACATCCATCTTCATTACCACCAGTACAACAACATCAACACCAAGCTCATGAACTGCAACCTATACCATCAGCAATACCAACATGTACACCATTCACAAACAACATACCATTGATCCATACCCTGCAATTTGTACCCGTATTAGATTCATACACAGACTTCAATTCCATTCTACTGCCCTTTTTGCTAAACCATTTCAGACAACCCAACTCCATAAACTGCAACCTCATCATCACCACCGAATCAAACTAATTCAACACTAAAACCACCTACATCCTTCACCATTACTGCAACAATACCAACTGCAATAGTCTAAACACCAACACTAGTTCCACTACTGCACATTCATGCAATCACCACAACAAAAGTAACACCAGTAGCAACTCAGTTCATTACATCAAATCATCACTAGTGACATTTCCAGTTACATATAACTCATACTCCATACACCTAAGCTTCATTTATATCACTCACTGCATCAATCAATAACCTCAACTAAGATCGGATACGACCCTAGCCATCCACTTTTGTAATTCAAAACACAAACCACCACCATCTGCAATTCACAGATTCACACATCTAATTCATCTACTAAATCTGTGTCTCATTAAACCACCACCTGCAACAGTTCAGTTGAGATCATACTCGATTCCATTTGCACCACCAAATCCTCACAACTACAGCTAAGAAATGACCTTCTTTCACCCATCTCAGTTCAACACCACTAACCAAAATTCAACTTCAATAATCAACATCCTGTGTAGTTCACTTGAAACTCTAACATCTCAATTCCACAGTTAAACCAAAAGTAAAACTCCAGCAGGCTCAATTCAGTTTGAATTTAAACAAAACCCATGCATCTAAAATCCATCAGTTCATACTCAATCTTATACAAATAAATTCAAATTAGAGAAACCTTAAATTCAATTTACCTTTTCTTCTGAGTTGAATCCAAAACCTGAATCAACACCACCACCATCAATTGTTCTTGAATCTGGTTTACTCTTTCTTAATAACAAAATTAGACTCTTTCCTCATCAAACTTCTGATTCACAACTTCAAACCCCAACTATTGATTTCATGTTACACTACAACCTTATATCTTAATTCGCATCAAACCCACCCCCAATTAATCTTCTAATCCTTCAAGTTCATCTTCCGAATCTTCTCCAGAAATTATTACAAACCCTAATTCCTAAATCTGTCGAATAACTGTTGTTCTTCGAAATCAAACCCATTACCTTCCACTTCACATCAGAATCTTTGAAACCCATACCTTAATCTCTTCTTATTTAATTAAATCAGTTTATCTTCAACTCACAGAACCCTAACTAATAATTCTCTCCAATCCAACTTCCTCCTAAATTCAAACAACAACAACAATAGTTACTTCTATTGCATCTAATCCTCATCATAGATCGATTCTCTCAATCGAATTCTCTAGATTTTCTCTCAAATACTCGCAGAAGAAGAAGAACAGAGGAGAAGAGAAGAAAACAGAAGAAAGAAGAAGAAGAAGAAATAAGAATGAAATAGAAATAAGGGATCGAGTTTATCTGCTCGACTAGGGATAAGGTTGACTAGAATTGCTAAGGGCACCGGAGAAACGGATAAGGGCAGCCAAGGTCTGCTTAACTGGAAATAACAATTCTACCATTCGTTTTAATCTGATGATATCTTCTTCGTCCGATGTCTGAATGACACGCTCGAGTAGTCCATTCTGCATAACTTTCCTATATCTATTCAATCGTACTAGTTTTGTATCTAGGTCGTTGTTAGATTAATCTCTATTAATTAATGTTCGTGTTAAACTAATCGAGTTATTATCGGCTAAAACATATCTTGACTGGTCTAATAGCGTTGACGAGCTTGGGGATCCTTACATCCTCCCCACCTTATACATTTTCGTCCTCGAAAATCAAACCATCTTTGCGATCTTCATAAACTCCTCACCTTAAAGAAAAATCTTATCTCTTGTTTAAACGCAAACAATATAAGACGAAGCACAAACCTATATGTCTTTCTATAACTAAAATTTGTGGATCTAGGTTCAAAAGACTAGTTTTTATTTTAATAAGTCATTGGTTCAATGCCGACTGATACAAGAATGCAGTTTCCCTGTCTAGGTTCGCGACGCCTGACAATGCCTACCTACGTAACAAGTTTCACCTGAACACATCAGAATTACCAACCTCACTATTCCCCAGTGCTGGATTAACTAAGTATTAATTTATTAAGCTTAGTTAGTTTTTAACTTCCATCTTAACTGGTGTGATTCTAATTAATTTACTTCATAAAATATATAACTAGTTCACATAATTTTAAGCAATTTAATCATCACAATTTATTTTATCTTATTTTTTTATTTTATTTCTATTTATTATTATTATTTATTTATTTTATCAATATAAGTAATACAAATTCGATTTCACGTCAATTTATAATATCTGATAATTTAACTTTAGCATAATACCATATATAAATTTTCCAAATTTTATTTACTATAAATTTGCTACAAGTCTAAGTTTAATTACTCGAATACTATTATCAACTATATTATTATTCTCATTATTCTTAAGTTGACAGTCCAGTTGATACTCTAAGCCTTAATCTTCTAAATATAATTTTACATTCACGTAACGGTTGATATGATAGTTTTTACGTATTCATATTGAATCCATATACTATATCTTGTTAAATATTAGCGTTAGTAATTTAACATGACTTAAATTTGAGTCTGCATAAAATTATAGTATATCCTAATAGTCTTTCGATTTTGCTATTAATGTGAAGTATCTTATTAATATACAATTTATTTATTTTTAATTCTAATGTTACACTAGGTATCCGAATGTTATTGTTACTATTTCATGTATAATTTTTCATTTTAGAGATCCACTAGATCATTTGTTAGATTAAAGATAATTTGTAATTAGTTTAATTTACATAACTTAACCGTAGAACAGTGTTATTAATTTTCCATAGTTATTTAATCATAATTATTATTTTTATCGTATATATTTTTATTGAAATTGTAGTTAAGCTAAGTTCAATATGACATAAATACTAATCACTAAAATTATCATTACTTTTATTATCATCTATAATTAATATTATAATATTTTATTATTAACATTGATGGTCAAACTATTATTCTAACTACTCTTAAAAATATTATTGAGTCCCAAAAATATCATCAACATTTATGTAACTATAAAATGTTGATTCTACATATGAGTCAAGGTACTCAGTAAGTTTCTATGTGACTTTCAAGATTTATCAATAACACTAATTTTATTATTTTTAATATTGAATTAGCTACGTGTTCACACTTTTTAGACTAATTATTCTCTAATCTTTGTCAGCTAAAGTTATCGATGTACCCTACAATTTTTACTTCATTACATAAACAAACCAAACAAACAATTCAATCAATCAAAAAAATCTTTTAACTATTAATAGTTTTTAGTGATTAAGATTTATCTCTCAAACCCAACCCAGTTCTAGACTAATGTATTTCACTAACTGACACTGGCTATTTCTATCTATTCCCATGTAAGATCTAATAGTGATCTCTGATACCAACAATGTAGCGCCTCCAAAGCTAGCAGCTGACTAATCCAAGAGGTTAACTAAATAAAGAGGCACTAAGGATCTAAATCATTTACTTGAACATTCAATTAAGAAAACTGCTACAAAAGTTAAACCAAAAACTAGCCCCACTCTGAAATATATATATACAAGAACTCCTTTCAAATAATACATATACAATAGTCATTTGGTTTAAAAATAGAATATACAACATAATAAACAAAGCCGAAGTTAACCAACTAACAAACTCAACTCGTGGAAACGTCCGCTGCACAACTCTGATCTGTCTCTGAAACTGAAAGTCGGAATGGGTGAGCACATCATCCCTAAAAGGGGTGCCCAGTAGAAATAACATTTAACTTTTAAGTAATCAAAGGCAAGATTTGGAAAACAATACATGTTTTCCCAAACATTAAATAGCGACCAAGTCATTGAAGTAAACAATCATCTATATGGAACAAACTCCTTCTTTCAAACAATGTATAATATTCAATGCCAAATTCCAGCACCTAATAATAATATTGTGGTGTATCGCCCTAGCCATGTGCATAAAAGCTCGAAAGAAAGTAGGTATAAATGTGAACGAGCGTATCCTATATACCACACGTGGAAATTCTGATTTCCCATACAACTCATAAGGATAAACAAAACATTACAGGTCCCTTCCAATCCATGGAAAGATTCAAAGAATCAACAGAAAAATCGTGATACAATTTAAATAAAGCATGGAACGCACAACTAGAGGATGCATAAGTTTGTAGATGGTGGATTTTCGACAAAGGCTAAAATCGTAAACCCATAATTATACGAACTTCTGATCCGGCAATCAGACGCGAGTATCGAGACACGAGTCTCTCATCTAATCTCTGACTGAGAATGCTGTCTCTCAGAGTACATGAAGATATGTAGTCTCTCGTCTAGGCAAAGACATATCTCATGAATATTGAACACTTCAGTAATTACTTCTATATAGAATCACCAGATTGGACGGCTGCTAGACAGCTTGCCTGCTAGTATAGGGCAATAACGTCTTCAGGATACAAACAACAGTTTTCCCTGACTATATAAAGGATATGACACTTCAACTAGCTCATGTCGCTCAGAATAATTAATGCTCCTGACGATCGTACTAGTATAGAGCCATCAATTAATTATTCCTAAATTCTTGGATTCATCCACTGAATTTTTGAAAATATTCAAATATTTTCGTAATATTTCGTTACTTCAATCTATGGTTCTTCCCAGCAGAATTCCATGAGTTAGTAATAAATATTCAACGTACGGGCGTCTGAGTTACCTTCGAGTAAGCCCCGACTCAAAAGTTGCAAGTGTATTCGACGATGATGCACTAACAATCACCTAAACGCACGAACGAGTATTTCAAAATACGACGAAACGATGAACCTATGCAAAATAGGAAAGAAAATAATAAATAATAAAATATTGACCAAGGCGCTGGGGGACTGGGCTCTCCAGCCGGCCGGCCGTGCCGTGGCCAGTCCCACGCCAGTTTTATATTTTATCATATTTTTGTTATTTTCTGTGATCTTATGAAAATCCTTTCATTTGAACAAATATCCTTCGTTTTGAGGAAACTCCTCAGTTTCAGGGTGTTTCCTTCGCACCAAGGAAATAATAAAAAATTGGGAAAAATGTCGTGGGGCCGTGTTTATTGGCCAACCGGCCATGCCTTGATCCCGGCCGGCCCCACACCTCATGGTTCCTTCTTATTTTATTAATATTTCCCTAATCTCATGAAAACTCCTTAATCTCATGGTATTTTCATGAAAAATATAATACTCCCTCCGTCCCACTATTAAGTGACCTAGTTTAAGTTTGCACAATTTTTAAGGCAAGCAAGGAAAAAGAGTATATTTAAGCATTTTTTACAATTATACCCTTATAGATAATAACTAGTGAAATTTTGAAATGATTTATCTCTCAAATTACACCACGGATGTTCGCAAACTTCATACCATTGAAAAGCATTTTAAAACACCTATGAAACGAATATAAACATGCCTATCAAATTATGCATATTTCTTATATTTCTTATAATCAATTAAAATGATAATTTTAGAAATATCTCTTGTTTAGTGATATAGGTCACTTAATGGTGGGACAAAATCTAAAAGTAAATAGGTCATTTAATGGTGGGACGGAGGGAGTATAAAATTAGGGAAACTAGTGGGACCGGGCCCCAGCAGGCCGGCCATGCCATATTCGGTCCCACACGTCTCTTTATTTTATTGTTATTATTTTAAGTTTCCTTGATCCCATGAAATTCCTTGATTTAATGGTATTTCTATCAAATTATGAAAATTCCTTCCAATCATGGAAATAATACACAAAAATTACATAAAATTAGGGAAACGCACGGGACCGGGCCCCATCCGACCGACCATGCTCAAAGCCGGTCCACACGGCCTTATTTTATTATTTTAATATTATTTATTTTCTTGATCCCATGGAAACTCCTTCACTTCAAGGAAACTCCTTAATTTCAACAAACTCCTTGATTTCATGATATTTTCATAAAATCATGAAAAATAATATAAAATTAGTAAAAGGCACCATGGGACCGCGGTCACTGGCCGGCCGACCATGCCTTGGCCTCAGCGGTCCCACGCCTCATCATTCCTTCATTTTATAATTATTTTCCTTCATTTCATGAAGTTTCCCCAGTTTCAGCAAAATCCTGATTTTGTCATATTTTCTCAAATGGTTGCTCAAACGCACGCCAGAAAATATCAAAATTCTCAGGACTGAGACACAAACGTTTTGACGACGTGAGCTTGTTACCTTGACCGACCAAGGTTGGGTCTTTGGCTCGCAAGGAGCCGGGCCCACATATTTTCATGAATTGACCTAATTTGCGCAATTGCACGTATTAGGTCCAAAACTCTTCCAAATAATTTTGGAATTTTCATAGCGCGATCGTTATTCGATCCCGTGACCATCCAGGGCCGGTTTCATGACCCCTTGGTCGGTCCCTCATCTCTTCATAAGTAATTAGGTTTTATCACCTAAGGCTCAGACGAGCATTTTTCTAATAAATGATTAAACCTTCATTTAATCATTCTTTCATCAACAAATCACCAACTCTTCAAGAGACCTTGGTATTTGCTCATAAGAGAATATGGGCTACATGGCCGATACATGATCCCATGTAGCCGGTCCCTCCTTCATTCCATGGTTAATTTTCAAATAAACCATCAATTGGTCATCAATTGATCGAATTAGGGTTTCTGAGTCCAAGGATCATGATTCCAGATTCAAACACCAATAACTTTACGACGATCTCATGATCAGTATTTTATTAATTATGCTCGGTTAAATTACCAGTATTTTAAATTAATATTTTATCTTAGTCACGCTACCAATAATTCATCAAATGAGCAATATTTGCTCAAACCAAGGAATATTGGTTCAACTATCAATATTCAACAATTCATCGAATGAGCAATACTTGCTCACCTTAACTATCAACGTTTACTTAAGAATCATACCTCTGTCTCAACAGGCACGTTCAATTCATGAGTCTCAGGACATTTTGCAAGATCATGTTCAACTCAGCAAATACATGGACTCATCGTCCCATAAAATCATGAAGTCAACAACTGACTAATTAACCACGAGACGTCAATCGTGTCACATGGGGGGATATTAACTAGGGTTTTGGTATGGAAGTCTACGGCACGTGTGTTCATACACACGATGGAATGTGAGCAAGTCGTGCAATCAGTTGGAAGAGTTAGCAAAGTAGTAGGTGGAAAATTAACCAAGTCTCCGCACGATGAGCAACTGGTTTTAACACGATTTGCCACTTCCCCACTCTCTGATTCCAGCAACTGTCACACTTCATGGTGTTTTCAACTACGACAATATAAAAGACTTCTGAATCATGATTGAAAGGACAAGATTCGAATACTCGAGCATT
The DNA here is from genome assembly GCF_003573695.1 of Papaver somniferum. Lineage (NCBI taxonomy): Eukaryota > Viridiplantae > Streptophyta > Magnoliopsida > Ranunculales > Papaveraceae > Papaver > Papaver somniferum. Next base: position 33,635,542 of record NC_039361.1, on the reverse strand, counting down.
CGTATAAACAAGTAATTTCTCGGCAAGTTCATACAGACAATCTTCGTCTACACGAACTCATCGTCTGAGTAATCACTCTCAATTGAGTAAGATTCAATCATTCAGATCGTTCTTACGCTTGATTCACAATACACCTATAATCTCATATCACCATTGATCTCACACATTTCTCAGTTTCCCTCCTTCAGATCAACCCATCCTCTCTTGTGACCGAATTGAATCTGGATCGACCATTGTTCTTGGTTTAGGCCGGGGTCTTACAGACTGATCTCTCGAATTTAAAGCACTCCCTTCTTGCAGTGCATCTATGTGAGGTTCAACATTTCGCTCGGTTCAAGGAGTCTCCACACGGTCGACTCTTCAATTCCGTAAAAAACAACAAATCTTTTTTCCCCATCTACAGATTGGCGACCACAGTGGGAGATTAATCTCTCGGTTGCAATCTCACAAGTTCACAAGATGGCTGGTCTTAGGTCTGGGTTAGTTACAGGTTCCAACACAAACAACGCTAGCACTAGGTACAACAACAATGAGGATATCCCGGAAACAATTACGACCTCTAAAACTGGCGGTGATGATGTTACTCCTCCTCACTCTAACACGGAAGGTCAGCCTCTCTTTGGCCGGCATCCCGAAGAAATCAGAGAAAATCCCCCTACCATAGGCGATCTCATGAAGATGCAAGAAACTCTTGCCAAGAATCAGACTGACATGGATGCTACACAGAAAGAGCTGTGTAATTATCTCAAAACTCTCACTGACAAGATGTCAGAGAAAACTCAAGGAAAGGGAAAAGAGAAGGAGAAATCCTCAAATGCTGATCATGAGGTGATTCCAATTCATACAGTGGATGACGACGAAGTCCGCAAAGCTGCAGACGATCCATCAGCAAAGGAATCATCAAATTTCATTACTCGGGAAGATTTGGAACGCATCTTGGAGAACCGTGGAAAAGACAAGACATCACATGTCCATCGTCACCATCCTCCGTACCCTGCTGCTACGCAAAGGATTCTTCTTCCAAAAGGTTATACCTATCCAACCTTCACTTTGTATGACGGAACATGCAATGATTGGGAACATGTTTCTCGGTTCCTGGAAGCCTTGGGTGAACATGAACATAACCATGTTGTTCGCCTCAAAGAATTTTCAAAATCCTTGAAAGGCAGGGATACACCTGGTACAACAACATCGCACCAGGAACTATCAACAATTGGGGAGAAATGATTAACGCCTTCTACAGAAAGTACTTCTTTGTGTCAGAGCAAATTAGTCTCTCTGATCTTGGAAGAATGTTTCAGAGGAGCAATGAATATCCCAATGACTACGTAAAAATATTCAGAGTCCAGGCCCTGGACTGTCATGATCCAAACGTCACGGAGCAACAACTGGTAGATTTGTAAATTAACGGCATGATCCCGGTCTACAAAGCTTTATTGGGAAATCTTTGTTTCCAGACCTTCTCAGAGATTCATGAAGCGGCGAAGAGATCGCCAACTACTGCCCCCGCTTTACTGGAAATAACAAAAGCTACAAAGGCTGAAGAACTGCGAGACACTCGAGGTAGCAGATGTCTGATTAACAAGAATTACAACCTCTATCCTTCCACAAATATTGTTGTAGAAGGGAGCAAACAGAAAGCCGAACCGCCGCGCAAGCATACTTCAGCCCCTTCAAAAGCATAAAGGAAGGATAAGCAAGATGCACAAGCCTCTGACCAACGCACATGAGTTCCTGATCAAGAAGCATCTGACTTTCCCTTTTTCATTGAAGAAGTGATCGAACTCCTGGATGTATGGATCCAAGATGGTGCGATCAAGTTGCCATATGTCAAGAAAGAACCAAATGAAGAAGACATGGAAAGTCCTCGTTACTTCCGCTTCCACAGGTTCGTCAATCATCCCACAAGCAACTGCAGAGTTTTGAAGCGCATATTCAGGGAGAAGGTTGAATCGGGAGAACTCAACTTGGGGACTGAAGGAGTACACAGAAACCCCCTTCCAGTCAGAACCTTTACTATCTCTGAACCTCCCGTCAAAGAAGTAGTTCAATCCTTAATTGAGCATGTCTTCGAATTTCTATACTTATCAAAAGCTCAAAGGAAAGACATGTTTGCTGCATTAAACCACATCGTGTCAGTTAAGCGTCTGTTGATTCAAGAGACACTCACTGAGCCTATAACAACGGACAAAGAAATGTATGACTGAGAATTTCTCATCACAATGTTCATCAAAGGAAACGAGTTCAAGAGAGCATTTGTTGATGTCGGCACTGCCGTCAACATCATCCGTTTGAAAACTCTAAGAGCCGCTGGCATTACTCGACAGGAAGCTACTCATTCCCCCATGGCAATCAGAGATCACGAAGGAGTTTCCATAGATGCGTATGGCCACGTCATCCTCAAAGTCAAATAAAATTTGGTCTTCACTGAGACCGAGTTTTACATAATCAGGAAAATCCAGGATATGACATGTCCTTCAGACGAGCGTGGATCCACGCTGAAAAGATGGGTACTTAAAGCACCTTTGGTTATACATTTCTCCAAAGAAGAAAGTTCTGATCCAGAATATTTGGCGGACGTTCCATCATCAGAGCACTTGGAGGAATTTCGAACTTTGACGAGGTTGAAACAAGAACCTGCAAAAGATGCATATACATTCACCCAAACGTACTGCACTCAGGCAAGTCTCATTCCTCCATGTCTATGTCATTTATTTCCTCGCATGCTATTCTAGCATGGGGACTCAATTCTGCTAGCATCTCTGCTATTGCAAGACGCCATAAGTGGGTAATCTCACTTCAGCAATATTTTACCAAGTGGTTGAATTTGACATTTCTCTGAATCGAGCATCTCATTGAGACATACATTACTGAGATGGTGTTCAAGCACGGAAAAGAAAAATTTGGGCGTTTCTCCATAGCCTTGTACAAGTGTCCTTATGTACCACAAAATCATAAAGCTCTGATGTCCGCACAAGTGTTGAATCCCACTACCGCAACGAAAGGAATGCTGAATCAACAGAGGATACTCGAGGCCGAGACGATCAAGCCTACGACATCGGACGCTTAAAGGGTGTGAAGACTCAACACTCGAGCATCTAATAAAATCCTTATAACAGCTGTCAATCACCTACTTCTCCAAGCCCAACTGAAAGTCAAAAAACCTCTCATCTCTGAATGCTACCTTCTTCAGAAGCCTTCAAACTTTACTCCCAATCAAAGAGTACACCTTCAATAATAGCTCCTCTATCTTCAGCATAATATCTCTACGGTGACACATTGATTCAACACCGACACGATCAAAGTTCAATCGATAGGTCTTCATTATCCCGTGATAATACTTCTGGAGCAGATGCAACGTTGACAGAAACTCCTTCAACACACTAGGGACTTGATCTTATTGAATAAAGTACGCTGCTGCTATTTTCCGGAACATCATCGATTCCCAGACAAAGCCACTTCGCGGCTCACTGTATGGAGGAGCAACACTATGTTGATAATCATGGTTCTAGCCTTCTCGGTCTATGGAGCAACTCCAACCATGGTATCGGCATCAACAAGGATATTTGGAGGAACTATGTCCATGGTCTCAGCATCAACAAGAATGTCTGGAGAAAATTCAATCGAGATCTCATCATTAACAACGGTCTCAAGAGCAACATCCTCATGACAAAACTCCATCAACTGTCCATTCTCTACAACCTAAGTCTGGAAGTGTTACTCGATGGATCATACTTCTCCAAGCACTAATGACTCATATCAAGACGTGTGGACATGAAAACATGTTAGCATCAAAGTCTTCCCAAATATTGCACGACGGACAGGCACAAACCAAAGTCTTCTACAAGATGTTCTCATCACCTCTACAAATGAGATACAACATGCTTCAGGCCATGGGTTTACAAAAACGTACCAATGGGTGAGGAATGGGACAATGCTTCCTCAACAAAAGATGTTTGTTTATGTCTCTGCTACAACATACCAAAAGGGCGCATCATTCGGACATACGAGCTGAAAGATATGGCCTTTACCGGCAGTCTCTTAGCTTCATAAGTTGGGGTCAAGCATCAAATTCCGACGTCGTATGAGGTTCCTACATCTTCCAAAGCGTACAACATGCAAGCATCAATTCTTAGACGAGATTCATAACTTCCACAGTCGATCGGTGTCCACCAGGTCATTACGCTAAGTCCTTCATCAAGGTACCTCCAAATTCGACCACCTAGGTCTTTACATCAATTTTTCTACCTGGGTCCTCTATCTAGGTCTTGCCAGAAGAAGGGAAAAAAAAAAGAGAGATTTAACAAGATACTGGGCACTGACGGTCCACTGATCATGACGATCATTTTCACAGTCCAAGACTCGTGGCACCAGACTCTCATGTGCTAATCATTCATCATAAAAGTAATGCTACCACCGGGACATGAAACCATGGTCATTACATCATCCCCTCTCGAGAGAAACCTCAACTATTGTCCCGTGACCAGGGTTTCAGAAGTGATGTTTCTACGACTGACAGAAGCAATATGGCACTTCAAGCACCATGATCATGTATCAATCAAGGGGTCCTGATCTCAAACGAATCAATGACATTAAAATCCTTCACCAACCGTTCAATACACAAGCGAATGGTCTAAAGACACAACATGAGTGTTTTACAACAAGCTCGTCTGAGATGATTTTACACTGTCCTGTACAAACCGACAAGCTTGGATCAATTGGTGAAGAATCTAGGGATGGGTCATATACCATTCTCTTCGTATGGATGTCCTCTACTACATATCCAAAATTCACAGCAATTGAAGAACCGAGCAAGGAGATGTGGCCAAAATATTGGACAACATATAATCTGAAAAAGTTCTGAAAATCTCCTGGAAGTTTACTGTTTCGCCTTTTTCAGGCCCTAAACATGCTCAAAACTCAAAAATCTTCTTTGCTAAAGCTTGGAAATTTTGTTAGGATGAAGAAGCATGGTAGATCACGAAAATCCGACGTCGGACGAAGATTCTATAGCATTTTCAATGAATACCTGACTTCTGAATTTTCTGATGACGAATTATGACGAAATTCTTCATTCATCTACATCTGAATCAGAATCTACGCCTTCCGCGCGAGATCAGACTTCGTCTTCAGCCGCTAGTCTTATTTGATGAAGCCGACGATGTTTTGCTGATAAGCTGCAAGCCTTTCATCTTCAGCTTTGCTTTTCAGTAATAACTCATCTCGTCCCTGCTTCTCTTCTGCATCCGCTAAGGCTAAGAAAGCGTTGATTCCACCATGGACGACTCCCAGATGATCGAAAGACATACAATGCATCATCTTTCCAGTGTCTCTGAAAGGTTGATTCACCTCGGCATGAACATCTGCAGAAGTCTTCATCTATGACTTGATATTTCTGGAGCGTTCCCCGGAAGGGCCAGAAGAGTGGTTGTAACCAGAAGTCACCACTATCTGAGGCGAAAGACATGGAGTCATGGATATACCAATAACAAACGCGTAACAAAATGGTAACAATCCAACTCTTACCTATTTACGATTTCACTAGTTGTAGTGATTATAACGTTAGAATTTCGAAAACTTGCTCGTTCCTTCAAACCTGCAAAGACGAGAAAAATTCATTATTCAAAATCATGACTTGATGTTCATAAAACCGTGAACAACTCACGTGAATTTTAACATCCACTGGTTTTTCAAAAATTGGACAGACGTCCATTCTGCAATTGTGAAAACTTACATATAGACATTATTTCACCATGTATAATTGTCTACTTTCAACAGTTGTTCAAAGTAAAAACATTGGTTTTACAAAATCTATATATTTGACGTGAAACTCACGTAAGTTTGAAAATATATATATATATATATATTTGCTCCCTCGCGTGAGCATCTGTCTTTGAAGCGAGAGTATATATTTTCAAAGATTTCTGAAAGCTCCAAGATAAAATTTTCATGAAAGCTCATAAATAAAATTTTATTACTAACAGACGCACGTTTGTTCAAAAAAATTCTCTCGTACGAACATCCACCTTTGAAATGAGAGTTATTCCACTTTGTGAAATCTCACATATTTAAAAATATAAAATTTTGTTTTTCGTGAAAGCTCATAGACAAAATTTTTTATCATTAGACTCGGGTCTATTTTGTTTGTTTCTTAAACTAACGGACGAACGAACATCCGCGCTAAAACGGATTCCTTTCTTGGGCCTGGATCCGTCAATCCTAAACCAACCAAGGTTCCACCATCAAATCAACGGTTCTACACCAATTTATGCTCGCTGGATGACGCTCTATTATGCAACTGGGGTTTGCGCTCAAACCATGGTTTGCTCATTCAGTCTAAATCCGGTAACATTTTATCTTATAAGTTCAATTACTTATTTTTTTTTTGTACCTGGAAAATCACCATTCAATGCTGACTGAGGAACATAACTGTTCCTCACTAATCAGGGGACTTAATGTAGATGGTGGATTTTCGACAAAGGCTAAAATCGTAAACCCATAATTATACGAACTTCTGATCCGGCAATCAGATGCGAGTATCGAGACACGGGTCTCTCGTCAAATCTCTGTCTGAGAATATTGTCTCTCAGAGTACATGCAGATATGTAGTCTCTCAGCTAGGAAACGACATATCTCATGAATACTGAACACTTCAGTAATTACTTCTATATAGAATCACGAGATTGGACGGCTCCTAGACAGCTTGCCTTCTAGTATAGAGCAATAACGTCTTCAGGATACAAACAACAGTTTTCCCTGACTATATAAAGGATATGACGCTTCAACTAGATCATGTCGCTCAGAATAATTAATGCTCCTAGACGATCGTACTAGTATAGAGCCATCAGTTAATTGTTCCTAAATTCTTGGATTCATCCACTGAATTTTTGAAAATATTCAAATATTTTCGTAATATTTCGTTACTTCAATTTATGGTTCTTCCCAGCAGAATTCCATGGTTTAGTAATAAATATTCAACATACGGGAGTCTGAGTTACCTCCGAGTAAGCCCCGACTCAAAAGGTGCAAGTGTATTAGACGATGATGCACTAACAATCACCTGAACGCACGGACAAGTATTTCAAAATACGACGAAACGATGAACCTATGAAAAATAGGAAAGAAAATAATAAATAATAAAATATTGACCAAGGCGCTGGGGGACTGGGCCCACTAGCCGGCCGGCCGTGCCGTGGCCAGTCCCACGCCAGTTTTATATTTTATCATATTTTTGTTATTTTCCTAGATCTTATGAAAATCCTTTCATTTGAACAAATATCCTTCGTTTTGAGGAAACTCCTCAGTTTCATGGTGTTTCCTTCGCACCAAGAAAATAATATAAAATTGAGAAAAACGCCGTGGGGCCGTGTTTATTGGCGAACCGGCCATGCCTTGATCCCGGACGGCTCCACACCTCATGGTTCCTTATTATTTTATTAATATTTCCCTAATCTCATGAAAATTCCTTAATCTCATGGTATTTTCATGAAAAATATAATATAAAATTAGAAAACTCGTGGGACCGGCCCCCAACCGGCCGGCCATGCCCTAGACGGTCCCACACGTCCCTTTATTTTGTTATTATTATTTTAAGTTTCCTTGATCCCGTGAAATTCCTTGATTTCATGGTATTTCTCTCAAATTATGAAAATTCCTTCAAATCATGGAAATAATACACAAAAATTCCATAAAATTAGGGAAACGCACGGGACCAGGCCCCAGCCGGCCGACCATGCTCAAAGCCGGTCCCACACACCCTTATTTTATTATTTGAATATTATTTGTTTCCTTGATCCCATGGAAACTCCTTCACTTCAAGGAAACTCCTTAATTTCAACAAACTCCTTGATTTCATGATATTTTCATAAAATCATGAAAATTAATATAAAATTAGGAAAAGGCACCATGGGACCGTGGTCACTGGGCGGCCGACCATGCCTTTGCCTCAGTGGTCCCACGCCTCATTATTCCTTCATTTTATAATTATTTTCCTTCATTTCATGAAGTTTCCCCAGTTTCAGCAAAACCCTGATTTTGTCAAATTTTCTCAAATGGTTGCTCAAACGCACGCCAGAAAATACCAATATTCTCAGGACTGAGAAAAAAATGTTTTGACGACGTGAGCATGTTACCTTGACCGACCAAGGTTGCCTCTTTGGCTCGCAAGGAGCCGATCCCACATATTTTCATGAATTGACCTAATTTGCGCAATTGCACGTATTAGGTCCAAAACTCTTCCAAATAATTTTGGAATTTTCATAGAGCGATCGTCATTCGATCCCGTGACCATCCAGGGCCAGTTTCATGACCCCTTGGTCGGTCCCTAATCTCTTCATAATTAATTAGGTTTTATCACCTAAGGCTCAGACGAGCATTTTTCTAATAAATGATTAAACCAACATTTAATCGTTCTTTCATAAACAAATCACCAACTCTTCAAGAGACCTTGGTATTTTCTCACTCGAGCATATGGGCGCTACATGGCCGATACATGATCCCATGTAGCCGGTCCCTCCTTCATTCCATGGTTTATTTTCAAATAAACCATCAATTGGTCATCAATTGATCGAATTAGGGTTTCTGAGTCCAAGGATCATAATTCCAGATTCAAACACCAATAACTTTACGACGATCTCATGATCAGTATTTTATTAATTATGCTCGGTTAAATTACCAGTATTTTAAATTAATATTTTATCTTGGTCACGCTACCAATAATTCATCAAATGAGCAACATTTGCTCAGATGAGCAATATTTGGTCAAACCAAGGAATATTGGTTCAACTATCAATATTCAACAATTCATCGAATGAGCAATACTTGCTCACCTTAAATATCAACGTTTACTTAAGAATCATACCTCTGTCTCAACATGCACGTTCAATTCATAAGTCTCAGGACATTTTCCAAGATCATGTTCAACTCAGCAAATACATGGACTCATCGTCCCATAAAGTCATGAAGTCAACAACTGACTAATTAACCACGAGACGTCAATCGTGTCACATGGGGGAAATTAACTAGGGTTTTAGTCTGGTGGTCTATGACACGTGTGTTCATACACACGATGGAATATGAGCAAGTCGTGCAATCAGTTGGAAGAGTCAGCAAAGTAGTGGGTGGAAAATTAACCAAGTCTCCGTATGATGAGCAACTGGTTTTAACACGATTTCCCACTTCCCCACTCTCTGATTCCAGCAACTGTCACACTTCATGGGATCATGGTGTTTTCAACTCCGGCATTATAAAAGACTTCTGAATCATGATTGTAAGGACAAGATTCGAATACTCGAACATTCGTCTAAACAAGTAATTTCTCGGCAAGTTCATACAGACAATCTTCGTCTACACGAACTCATCGTCTGAGTAATCACTCACAATTGAGTAAGATTCCATCATTCAGAGCGTTCTTACGCTGGATTCACAATACATCTACAATCTCAGATCACCATTGATCTCACACATTTCTCAGCTTCCCTCCTACAGATCAACCCATCCTCTCTTGTGACCGAATTGACCCTGGAACGACCATTGTTCTTGGTTTAGGCCGGGGTCTTAAAGATTGATCTCTCAAACTTAAAACACTCCCTTCTTGCAGTGCATCTGTGTGAGGTTCAACATTTCGCTCGGTTCAAGGAGTCTCCACACGTTCGACTCTTCAATTCCGTAAAAATCAGCAAATCGTTTTTCCCCATCTACAAAGTTTAATAAACATAAAGCTTTGTAAAAGAAAACATCAATGGTCACAAAAGAGTTAAATGTATTCCCACCTCTTTTGATGACAAACCACACCTACCTCGAGATCCACAATCCACTGGTTCATCCTTTGAATCGATCGTTGTTAATAAAGACTAACTATGAATCACACAAGAAGTCTAAAAAACTAGCCAAAATGGCTCATACAAGAATCATATAGTTTTATCTAATGGTTCTAGGCCCATATATGGTTTTACACCTTTTTATTATCTATTTTTAGTACATCTAACGTTTACTAATTCAATTAGGTTGGTTCTGTAATTCATTAGCTAAGTCTTATGACTATTTACAACTTTGTAGAAGAAACCAAAGGTCAATTCAGACCATAAGGGTCCAAAACATCCATCTAGGAAAAACAGGGTTCATCCTAGTCAACTAACAGTAGCTAACGGTCAAACTACCGGTCAATGGTCAACTAACAGTCAACATCCAAGGTCGGGTCAAAGTCCAAGGTCTAAATCGGTCAACTGAGTCAAGACTGGGTTAACACAGTCACTAAGACTGATTCAGGTGAGTCAGCTAGACTGACTGGGATGACTAACATGCAAACACTCTAGTGTAACTACAGTTTCACTAACAATCTGATTCTATTCATTAGATCAAAATACAAACTTTTATTTTACACAATTCTATGATTCAATACAACTGAAATTCAAGCTTTACCTGCAATTGCAGCTCTAAGCAACACCTTTCTACAAATCATATGCTATCTGCACTCGCATCTCCACACAACCCTCTGCTATACATGATCACTAATTCAAACCACTAAGACCTCCACCCTGAAACTCACTCATATTACTATTTAAATTCCATTACCATCTCCAACTCTGAACTTCTCAACAACATCCATCTTCATTACCACCAGTACAACAACATCAACACCAAGCTCATGAACTGCAACCTATAACATTAGCAATACCAACATGTACACCATTCACAAACAACATACCATTGATCCATACCCTGCAATCTGTACCCGTATTAAATTCATACACAGACTTCAATTCCATTCTACTGCTCTTTTTGCTAAACCATTTCAGACAACCTAACTCCATGAACTGCAACCTCATCATCACCACCAAATCAAACTAATTCAACACTAAAACCACCTACATCCTTCACCATTACTGCAACAATACCAACTGCAATAGTCTAAACACCAACACTAGTTCCACTACTGAACATTCATGCAATCACCACAACAAAAGTAACACCAATAGAAACTCAGTTCATTACATCAAATCATCACTAGTGACATTTCCAGTTACATATAACTCATACTCCATACACCTAAGCTTCATTTATATCACTCACTGCATCAATCAATAACCTCAACTAAGATCGGATACGACCCTAGCCATCTACTTTTGTAATTCAAAACACAAACCACCACCATCTGCAATTCACAGATTCACACATCTCATTCATCTACTAAATCTGTGTCTCATTAAACCACCACCTGCAATAGTTCAATTGAGATCATACTCGATTCCATTTGCACCACCAAATCCTCATAACTACAGCTAAGAAATGACCTTCTTTCACCCATCTCAGTTCAACACCACTAACCAAAATTCACCTTCAATAATCAACACCCTGTGTAGTTCACTTGAAACTCTAACATCTCAATTCCACAGTTAAACCAAAAGTAAAACTCCAGCAGGCTCAATTCAGTTTGAATTTAAACAAAACCCATGCATCTAAAATCCATCAGTTCATACTCAATCTTATACAAATAAATTCAAATTAGCTTTTCTTCTGTGTTGAATCCAAAACCTGAATCAACACCACCACCGTCAATTGTTCTTGAATCTGGTCTATTCTTTCTTAATAACAAAATTGGACTCTTTCCTCATCAAACTTATGATTCGTAACTTCAAACCCCAACTATTGATTTCATGTTACACTACAACCTTATATCTTAATTCGCATCAAACCAGCTCCAATTAATCTTCTAATCCTTGAATTTCATCTTCCGAATCTTCTTCAGAAATTATTACAAACCCTAATTCCTAAATTTGTCGAATAACTTTTGTTCTTCGAAATCAAACCCATAACCTTCCACTTCACATCGGAATCTTTGAAACCCATACCTTAATCTCTTCTTATTTAATTAAATCAGTTTGTCTTCAACTCACAGAACCCTAACTAATAATTCTCTCCAATCCAACTTCCTCCTAAATTCAAACAACAACAACAACAGTTATTTCTATTGCATCTAACCCTCATCATAGATCGATTCTCTGAATCAAATTCTCTAGATTTTCTCTCAAACACTCGCAGAAGAAGAAGAACATAGGAGAAGAGAAGAAAACAGAACAAAGAAGAAAGAAGAAGAAGAAGAAATAAGAATGAAAGAGAGAAGGGATCGAGTTTATCTACTCGACTAGGGATAAGGTTTACTAGAATTGATAAGGGCACCGGAGAAACGGATAAGGGCAGCCAAGGTCGGCTTAAATGGAAATAACAATTCTACCATTCGTTTTAATCTGATGATATCTTCTTCGTCCGATGTCTGAATGACACGCTCGAGTAGTCCATTCTGCATAACTTCCCTATATCTATTCAATCGTACTAGTTTTGTATCTAGGTCATTGTTATATTAATCTCTATTAATTAACGTTCGTGTTAAACTAATCGAGTTATTATCGGCCAAAACGTCTCTTGACTGGTCTAATAGCGTTGACGAGCTTGAGGATGCTTACAAAACCTAAGGTTAAAGGAGAATCGACTCTAGTTATGCAACTAGTAACACACAGGAGGTGTGGGGATTAGGTTTACCAGTTGCTAAAGTTCTCCCTTATATAGTTTTCAAATCAGGGTTTACAATCCAAGTTACCTTGGAAACAAAGCATCCAATATTCACCGTTAGATGAAAAACCTGATTCAACCAAGCTAATATCTTTCAACCGTTAGATCGAACTTAGCTTGTTACACACAAATGAAATGTACCCTCATCTAGGCTTATGTAACCGTACCTAAACGTGTACACCATGTTGACTCACAAATAGTTAATCGAAGTTAGCCATATGATTACTCTCATATCAACCTTATTCATCATAACCATAATAGTTCAAATGACTCAAATGAAACTAGTTAAAGAGTCGTTTAATTGCTATATTCTCATAGAAGTATACGAGAACACAATTGAAGCAAAATCAATTTGATTCACTCGAATCAGTACATGAACAATATAGCCACGGTTTGCAAAGATTGCATTCCTTATTTTATAAAATATTTAAGTTCATGTACACAACCGATTTTAGAAAGTAACCACTTAAATATACGTACGAGTATTCGTACTTAAATAACCGGATTTGAGTTTGTTTTGTTTTTCAAACTCAGCAGAAATTCACGGACGTGAACTTTCCGCCAGTATGCGTACGGGTACGCATACTTTGGTAACCGGATTGAGTTGGTTTTGATTTCCAAACTCATCAGAAATTCACGGATGTGAACATCTGCCAGTATGCGTACGGGTACACATACTTATCCAGTCTCCATCAACCATTTAGCACACACACAAGTATGCACTCATTTGGTTCCCGGTTACACTAATGTGCGAATACACTATGTTTATATCCAATCATGGTTACATGATTCTAGAATCTTTATTTCAATCATTGAAACATTCTTAGAGGATGACAATAGCCGTTTTTACACACTATTAGCATCAAATAAATTTTCAAGATATTGAAATAATCATTATCGAAACGTTCCAAGTCTACACCAAATGATTGTATCACACAAACCATGTAAGATGTTACTCGGCAATTTTCACATGATATAAGATGAACTTGGTCGAAGCGAAAGCTTGCCAACACATATTTCGAGAAATATGTAAGCGAGATAAACTCAACTCGAAATCTCAAATGTGTATATAGAAAACTATATCGTAATACGACTTATTTCTCAATATAGGAGATATAGTAGAAATAGACTTTTCAAGTGATAGATGAGTTTTCAGTCTCCACATACCTTTTGTCGATGAAGTTCCACAAGATCCCCTTAGTAGTTTTTCGTCTTCAAATGATGAACACCGTGAAGTCTAAGCTCAACTACACAATCTATGTCCTAGTCCGAGACATCTATAAATAGGCTAGAAATCAAGACATATAGTCTTGATCACTAACATTGACAAACATGCTTGAGATATCAACGTATGCGAGTTCGACCGAGCAATGCTCTAACATATGGGAAATGTAGTAGGTCAGGTTAACCGAAACAGGACGCAATGGCTTACTAGTAAACCTAATAAAGTGTTGAGTAGACAAACATGTGGTATGATTGTAAATCCATTACATTGGAAGAGACCAAATGTTTCTTTTATAAAAATCAATTTTGATTCCTTCTTCTCAAATAAAAAAAAATCAAACGGGAACAAGACTAATTTTTATTGATGATACAAGTAATTCAAGAAGGGTGGGATACATTCCATGCTTACCGCAAGATTCAGAGAAGGATGAATCCATGGATGCATTGGAGAGAATCAAATGGGGAGTTTAGCATAATGTTTCAAATCTCATTTTAGAAGGAGACTGTCTGATTCTGATGAATACAATCAATGGAAAAGTAAGATCTATTCAGTGGACTACTAATTGCTTAAGTCGTTTAATAAATGGGAGTGTCGTTATATCCCAAGAGAAACAAATGAAGTAACCCATAAGTTAGCTAAGGATGCAACACTTCAAGATAGTTCTAAGTTCTGGTCGGAGAATACCATTATGGCTATCCTCTCTGATCATGGAGAAACTTATGGTGGGTTTGTTTGCAGAATTCACAATTTTCAGGAATTAATAATCCCACGGGATTACAAATTCTGGGATTCATGTACATCCCTCTTATGTTTGATAACTCAGTTGAGATTTCTAGGATTCATAAAATTTTCTTGTGATAAAGTCCATGTATTATTTGGCATTTCCCTAAGAATCTTAAAATTGTTTATATATGGGATTTGGAGTAAAAAAAGTGGTTCATAAATCCTCTGATAAGTTTCCCAGCAAATCTTAGGGGGGAGGTGTCGTACTCCATATGGAGGATTTGCTGGAAAAGTGAATCCCGTCGAAAACGTAATTCCAAGGATATGAATAACCAAACATACCGAGAGAAACGTGATTCCACCAATTCCCCTGAACCCATATATTCCACCTTTAAATTTTTACATCCAAACCCAACATCAGTGTCACTGAATGATTTATTGATGAAACTATCATTTCTTATTGGAAAAAAACGAAAACAAAAATTTAAAAGCAAAAATATTAAACATGTGGCATGGTAATTAAAAGGGAGAAATCAATTTTCCTTATATAGCCCTGCCACTTCATTCGGTGTCTTACTTGAGCGAATGAAAATACGTCCCCATAGAATTTGTGCTAGGCGAGATACATTGAAAAACCTTGCTATCGTAAAAGTACATAATAAATTTGGTTAGTCAGTAGTTCAGATATAATTTAATTATTTAGATACATAATATAAATTTAATTTTCCTTAAGATAAGGATGGACTTGGGGAACACTTGGTCCAAAAACATTGTCAAATAAATCCATACGATTACAAGGCTGGATGTATGCCATAAACAATCTATAAATTGAGGTGGAATTCCAATTAAAAAGGTATACATTCCCTAATATTTTCCTGATCACAAAAATTTGATAGAGCTCTTACTCATTATGAAATCAAAGTGTTCTTGCATGTACATCCCCACATTCGCTTTACAACAAACCTTGGAGCATTTAGGCTATTGAAGTAATGAATCATGAACCAATCAGTTGTCAAAATATTAAACAGACATCTCGAGGAGCGTTATGGTAATAATTTTTCTACAACATAGACTAATAGCTAACCAGTTTACCTTTTAGGATATTTAGGATTCACTATGTATATGATGATTTAATAACTAACTAGACTCATTCATTTCTTTAGGTTTGAATAAATGTGTACGTGACATACTTACCAAACTCAACTTTTTTTTGGGGTATGTTGCATTTTATCGGCTTCAAAGGTTGCTAATTAAGAAAACCTTCCATAGAGATTGAATATTAGTAGACCTTGAAAATGCGGGGGTCTAACAACCACACCCAACAATTCGTTTGGCAATCTGAGAGGACTTACTCCAATATACTTTGTAGAGAATCAACTAGACAGTCAGACTCAATCTAGAATAAAGTATATCAAAGAGTTTAATATCTCTAACTCTTAATTCAATCCGCAATCAGCAAATAGAAATTTGCGAGCCCGATTGAATATAAGAGGACTAACTTGAACAGTACCAAAGACCAATGTTCAAGGATCAATCAATCTCAATCAACAACCCAAGGTTGGATTTCCTAATTGATCGATACAACGCACACCCTGTGATATTTCAATCATATAACAAAATATAATGCGGAAAAGAAATAACACATACACCAGAATTTTGTTAACGAGGAAACCACAAATGCATAAAATCCCCGGGACCTAGTCCAGATTGAACACCACACTGTATTAAGCCGCTACAGACACTAGCCTACTACCAATTAACTTCGGACTGAACTGTAGTTGAACCATAATCAATCTCACACTGATTCAAGGTACAGTTGCGCTCCTTACGTCTCTGATCCCAGCAGGATACTATGCACTTGATTCCCTTAGCTGATCTCACCCACAACCAAGAGTTGCTACGACCCAAAGTCGAAGACTTGATAAACAAATCTATGTCACACAGAAAAGTCTATAGGATTAAATAAATCTGTCTCCCACAGAAATACCCAAGAGTTTTTGTTCCGTCTTTTGATAAATCAAGGTGAACATGAACCAATTGATAAACCGATCTTATATTCCCGAAGAACATCCTAGTATTATCAATCACCTCACAATAATCTTAATCGACTAGAGAAACAAGATATTGTGGAATCACAAACGATGAGATGAAGATGTTTGTGACTACTTTTTATCTTGCCTATCGAAGATATAAATCTCAAGCCAATTTTACAATTGTACTCGTAGGATAGAAACATCAAGATCAGATCACTTAACTACAAGAGAAGTAGTTCGGTCTGGATTCACAATCCCAATGAAGTCTTTAAGTCATTAACCTATAGGGTCTCGATAGAAACCTAAGGTTAAAGGAGAATCGACTTTAGCTATGCAACTAGTATCACACAGGAGGTGTGGGGATTAGGTTTCCCAGTTGCTAGAGTTATCCTTTATATAGTTTTCAAATCAGAGTTTGCAATCAATGTTAGCTTAGTAACAAAGCATTCAATATTCACCGTTAGATGAAAAACCTGATTCAACCAAGCTAATATCTTTCAACCGTTAGATCGAACTTAGATTGTTATACACAAATGAAATGTACCCTCATTTAGGTTTATGTAACCGTACCCAGACGTGTACACCATGTTGGTTCACAAATAGTTAACCGAGGTTAGCCATATGATTACTCTCATATCAACCTTATTCATCTTAACCATAACTAGTTCAAATGACTTCAAATGAAACTAGCTAAATAGTTGTTCAATTGTATAAAAGACACAATCGAAACAATATCGGTTTAATTCACTTGAATCAATCATGAACATTATAGCCACAGTTTGCAAAGATTGCAATCCTTATACTTTAAATGTTTAAGTTCATGAACTGAACGATTTGATAAAGTAACCAACTTAAGTATGCGTACGGGTATGTGATCGGTGCCTAATAATGCGTATTTATAGATCATTTTGTTATCTTTTATCACATCTCAAGTGCTTTAATGTCCTGTTTTATACCAAATCCTGTATTTTATTGTTTTTGAGTAAATATGTTTGTACTGAGTTATTTTTGTAATTTTAGGTAGTTAAATAAAGCTTGGAAATATGGAGAAACAAGAGGAGCAGAGAAATGGGCAGCTAGTGACAATCCAAGAAAAGAAGTAGAAGGCAGTAAGGAGTAAAAATAAGAACCTGTGTTGGCGCACTCAAGCTGTTGGCACCAGTGAACACATCAATCACATATTCATGCCTTACACCAGACACTACTTCTTTCCCTAACACCAAACCTAGGTATTACTGAGAAACACCCTAACAACACATCTTTTCTTCCCTAAAATCCTCACGACCAGAAGCTTTAGTTTTCTCTAAATTCACCCCATGTTCTCTACTGTGTACTCTTTAACCACCACGACCTCACCCCTCTCCATCCACTCCACCTTCGTACCCAGCCTAAGCATACATCAAATCTTCCTTTCTCTCTTTCCTTCATTCAATCTTGTCAACAACAGTGACCTAGGTTTCATTATTCAAACAGTAAGATGAAGATGGATATAATTGAGCATGAAATTTCGCTTCAATCTGTGAAAAATAGGTCAGTAAAAGGCAACGCCATATCGAAGACAGCGAGTGGTAAAGATGAAGTGGTTCAATTTTTATTAGACAACTAGTAAGTGACAGAATTCTTATACCTAATTTTATGGTTGTCTACTGTTGATATTGAAAGGGAACTTTATGTATAAGTAGAGAGGAGGGTTGTAGAGAAAAACCATGCCCGGAGTAGCCGGTGCACCAAGCTCTAGTAGTAATTTAGGTTTTCTATCTTCAACACTTTCAATGTTTTAATTTTCTCTTTGGGTTTAGATGAAACCCCTAAATAAATAGATTATCTTTGTTTGATTTTACTTGTTCTCCATGGATTTTTATTGAAAAGTATGATTAATCTCTGATTGCATATCAAATTACTTTCACCTTGTATGTTTTGCATCCTTGGTAGTTTGATCAATTCTTTGTTATGTTTTCAAGCTCTATGTAAATTGATTTAGTTCAATTTGTGATTACCTATGCCTTAAACAGATAGGTAATTCTATGAATTGACATCTTTTGCTGAGATTAAATCATCATATTTGTTAGTGATTATATCACATCTTCAAGGTAGTTTGAGGCTAGAACTTCTATAGCTCCTTGATTGAAGGGAGAGCTAGTATATCAAATTAGGGATTTCTATGTGTATAGGAGGTGGATTCGAAGCCCTAGTTTACCATTTATTGCTCTGTAATCTTATTTATTTTGTATAATCATCCATCACTTTGTCTTATCGACGCAAACAAAACCCCTTTTTGTCACTGTTTGGATTGAATCAGTTGTAGTAAGGTAATAGTTTCAACTCTATACCCACCTTGTCCCTGTGTATCGACTTGTATTTTCACTATACACAATAAGGCACTGTGCACTTGCAGTTTATTGTAGGCTTGTTTAAAGTCCTACCAAGTTTTTGGCGCCGCTGTCGGGGACTCAGTAGCGGTGTGGTTGATGTTATTGGTTCTACTTTACTGATTTCCAGTTAATATTGTACATATGTGCTAGATTTTATTTTGTTGTAGTTGTTGCTTGTTCTTTAGCATATTAGTTGCAGTTTAATTTCAGTCATTCTGTTCACTTGCATTCTCATATCATTTCATTCTTAAAAAAAAGAAAAAAAAATCGAAACCTGTAGCTGTGCTGTTGTAATGTAGTTTAGTCAGTCCATTTGTTCACATATTTTGCATCATCTTAAATATTTCTATCTTTGCTTTATATAACACATTTGCATCTTGCGATTTGTAACTGACTAATAGTTGCATCACATGATATTTTCGTGCATGTAGCTTCTAAATCAGCCTGTTGTAGCTTTGTAGTATTCTTCCATTTTTTATTTGTAGCGTAACTCTGTAGCATCTTAGTGATAGTTGTGTTCTGTAGCTTAGTTTGTGCATTTGTCTGTAATTCGTAGTTTAAAAGCAAATACCAACTGTCTATATCCATCGATAAGTTCAGGGACTTGTAGGATTGCATTGTTTAGCTGATCATTGTCACAGTGTGAATACCTGCTATGTCATTTCAGTAATAGACTTAGTACAATTGTTAGAATTCAGTTGACAACATTCGAGCCTGAAAACGAAAAAACCTGATCTGTCCATATCTCAGTTGCATTGTAACATCCATGTTTTGATTGCTAAAACCCTTATCTGTGCTAGATGACCCTTGTGTAGTGGTAGGTGTTACTTAAGTCTGCATTAATTCAGTTCTTTTTGTTAAGCTAGGGAATTTTGCATCATTATCTTGTAGTGTAACTTAGTATAACGTGTGCCATTTCAGGCCTTCTGTCATCATCATTTGTAGCCGTATCTGTAATTTTAAATCTCAATCATTCTCATCATCTGCATCTCATAGCAGTTTGCATCTAGTCGTATTCTGAACTCATATCCTGCTATTATAGTTTAGTCTAGACATAGTAAACCATTTGTTAGATACCTTGCATCGTGTTTCATCTGCAATCTGTAGCTTAGTTTGTACATTCGTTAATTCTCTTGGTTTTGTATCCTTCAGCATACTGCCATCTGAAAATTTCAATTTAATTGTGTTTATGTAATTTGTAATCTGCATCTTGTCACTTTGTACATAACTTAGTATAAGCATTCTTGCAGTCTCGCATCCCATCCCCTGTCCATCAGTGCACCGCTTGTTAGCTTCATCTTACATAATAAACATTCACCTTTTTTCCTGCCTGCAACATATCATTTCAGGTTCAGTGTGTAGTAACAGTTTCATATTTGTTGTGTGTTTACATTTCTGGGTACTGAAACTCTTTTTGAGTAACCAGGTACCTGCAAGGCTGAAATTCACAAGCAAAGGAGAAGAACAAAAAGGAGCAGCACAATCTATGGAAGTGCCTAAATCCAGTTTATACAGGAGGTATCATTCTCGAACCTTAAAGTTATTATCTCTGATAATTTCCATGATCGCTTGTTGAACTGTAACCCCATAGTTTAGCATTAAACCTCTGAACTTTTGATGATTTTGTATTGAATGATAAACCATGTTCACCCGATAAACTAGGTGCCTGAAAGTGCATTATCCCCAATCCTGGTGTAGGATCAGAATCTCTCAGCAATAATGCCTCATCGAAATTATCAACAACACAACACAACAGCGTCGCAGAACAATTTCAGAAATGACATAATAAACGACGTCAGCTAAAATCATGAGAAAAATGTGATGGTCCTGCGAAAATAAGAGAGTTTGCGAAATTAACATTTGTAAGGTTGCGAGAATATCGCAAGCCATATCCGAAAATAAAGGACAAATTAGCTATCATCCACTATGTAATTCCCTATAAATAGCCGTTCAGTGGTAAAGGAAGATGAGAGATCTTTTTCTGAGTGAGAAGCAAGTGAATAGGAGAGAGAAAATCTAGAGCAGTGGTTATTCTTGATTCCTTTATCTTTTCTTGTAAGATTGTTCAAAGATTCATCAATAAAATTAAGATTGTTAATATAAAATGAGTTGAATGTTAATGAAATCTTATGAGGGGTGTAGTGTAGGATTTCCTGCAACTACATAATGGCGCTAGAAACAGGGAGGCTGAAGATTGAAAGTTGAAGATTGTTGTTGAGATTGTTCAAATCAAGAAAGTGATTAAACAAATCAATGAACCAGTTAAAAGAAAAATGATTATAGTGAATGAAGATGACAAAAGATTGGAGTGTAATATGATAACAAAAACAATGGTTAATGAATTCCATGAAAACATCAAAGGAAGGATACATAAACGAGATTTTGAAAGAAGGAAGGTTATGGCGGTAGAAAAGACATCACCCCTGAAAGATTTGGAAAAGCAAAAAATCACATTCATGGCGGAAGAAATACCAAAAGAAAATTTGAACCACACATCTCCATTGGTTATTGCAGTGCCTATTACGCGAAAAGAGAAGGGGACAACAACAAAATCCACGGAAGAATGGACATTGAACAGAACTTTAGTCGATACAGGAAGTTCAGTGGATATAATATTTTATCATGCATTCAGGGGAATGGGATTCAAAGATGAAGAAATATCCAGTTCAACATATCTTGTTCATGGATTTGGAAAATCCACAACAAAACCTAAAGGAGAGATAGTGGTACGAATTCCTCTAGGAGAGATCGAAACACACGTGACACTATGTGTGGTGGATATGGAATCGCCATATAATATGTTGCTAGGAAGACCATGGATACATGCGATAAAAGCTGTAGTATCAACGTTGCATCAATGTATTAAATTCCCCACACCAAATGGAATAGGTGAAATCAGAGGAGATATTGACAATACGAAATTATGTCATCAAATTGAAGTAAAGTATTATGAAGGACGAGCAAAAAAGAAACAATTTCGCAGAAAGTTGGCAAAGGAGGCAAAGAAAGAAGAAGACTTTAGAGTGTACACGATAAGGGCAAAAGAAGGCAGGGAATACCCAGCGAAATTTCGGAAGAAGGAGAAGGACCCGTGAAAACAATAAAAGAACCAACACCAATGAGAGAACCCAAGTCCAGTTACACTGTCGCAGAACCAACAAAAGAAGTAAACGTTGGGACTATAGAAGAACCTCTAATATTGAGAATTGGAACCAAGATGGATGTAGAAGAAGAAGAAAGAACTATTAACCTTTTGCGAGAATATAAAGACATTTTCGCAGGGAGCATGGATGAGATACCGGGAATAGATCCATCAATTGCATGTCACAAGTTGTATATTAACAAGAATGTGAGACCATTTAAACAAAGAATAAGAAAAATCGCAACAGCTTACCATTCCCAAATAGAAGAAGAACTATAGAAAATGCTTGATGCAGGAATTATAAGAGAAGCTAAATACCCAGAGTGGATAGCGAATATGGTCATTGTTACAAAGAAAAACAAAGGAATAAGGATTTGCATAGATTTCACTGATTTAAACAAAGCCTTCCCTAAAGATAGCTTTCCGTTACTATATATTCCTCAAATGGTGGAATCAGCAGCGGGAAATGATAGGGTATCGTCTTTAGATGGGTACAAAGGATATAACCAGATCCCTCTCGCTGAAGAAGATCAAGAGCATACTGCTTTCTTCGCCCCTAGAGGTTTATATTGTTACACGAAAATGCCATTTGGTTTGCGAAATGCGGGAGCAACATACCAAAGAATGGTAGAGAAGGTGTTCGCGAAATGGATACACAAAACATTAGAAGTATACGTGGACGACATGTTAGTAAAGAGTAAAGAATCCAAAGACCATGTACATGACCTGGGGGAGATTTTTGAACAAATGCGGCAGTATAACATTAAACTGAATCCTGAGAAGTGTACTATTGGAGTTGCATCGGGAAAATTTTTAGGCTACATTGTATCAAAGGAAGGAATACAGGTTGATCCAGAAAAAGTGCAAGCAGTTCGTGACATGCCAACACCAGCAACAATAAAAGATGTATAAAAGTTGAATGGACTTTTAGCTTCGCTGGGGAGATTCATTTCGCGATCATTAGACAAATGCAAGTATTTTTTCGATATACTCAAGAAGGGTGCGAAATTCAAATGGACTGACGAATGCGAAAAAGTTTTTCAAGGGATCAAAGAACATCTTATGAATACAACTATTTTACAAAAAGCAGAATCAGGAGAAGAATTATTAATCTATCTTGCGACGACGTCGCATGCATTAAGTGTCGTGTTATTGCGAATAGACGCAGGAGTGGAGAAACCCATCTATTACATTAGCAAAACTTTTAATATTGCCGAGAAGAATTACTCAAAGATTGAGAAGCTAATCTTAGCATTAGTTTATGCATCATTTAAGCTCCGCATATATTTTCAAGCGCACAAGATAAAGGTATTAACAAAAGTACCAATTGAATCAGTGATGAAGAATTCAAAAAGATCAGGAAGACTGGAGAGATGGAATGCACAAGTAGGCCACTTTGATATTAAATATGAAATTTTGTCTTCACCAAAATCACAAGCTGTTGCAGATTTCTTGGCATAATTTCCTTTAGAAGAAGATGAAGCGGTAGAAGAAATGATGGATATAAAAGAAGAACACGGAGATCCAAAAGACTTATTAACATAACCAAATATATGGGAGATATTGGTAGATGGATCATCAAATGGAGAAGGCAATGGAGTTGGAATTGTTTTAATTTCGCCAGAAGGAGTGAAGATGGATTTTTCGTTCAGATTGGAATTCGCATCCACTAATAACGAAACGGAATATGAAGCTGTGATACATGCATTAAAGTTCGCAATAGAAATGAAACTAGAAAATGCCAGGATCACTAGTGATTCGCATCTAGTTATTCTCCAAATAAAGGGAGAGTACACTACAAATGAACCATCTTTGAAGAAATACAAGAAGCTCGTTGAAGAATTGTCAGCGAAAATCCCAAAAATAAAATGGAGTCACATTTCAAGGAAGGATAACAGACTCGCAGACGCTTTTGCTTTCATCTCAAGCATGATGACAGATCCAACTGCGAGATGCGTAAAAATACAAACACTTCTGTCACCATCAATCAATAAAGAAGAAGAAGAAGTGAACATGATGATAATAGACAGTGAATAAGAACAACAAACGAACAATATCACGGATTGGAGAACAGAACTTCATGCATATTTGGCGAAAGGAGAAACACCAAGAAATAGACTGGAGGCACACAAGTTAAAAAGCCGCGCAACAAATTATGAATCAAGAGATGGGCTGATATACCGAAAATACTTTAATGGACCATCACTCAGATGTTTTACACGAGAAGAAGGAGAAAAGGTGCTAAAAATATTACATAGTGGGGATGTTGGGAATCATAGCGGGGGAAGATCTTTGGCACATAGAGCAAAAATGCAAGGCTATTACTGGCCATACATGCACGAAGATGCAAAACAAATATCAAGACGTTGCGAAGATTGTCAGCGGCATGGAAAGAAAATACATGCACCTGGAGCACCATTGTCATCTTCAACCAGTGTGTGGCCTTTTGGAAAGTGGGGCTTAGATATTGTGGGGCCATTTTTACCAGGATCTGGACAAAGAAGATACTTAATAGTCGCAACAGATTATTTCACAAAATGGACAGAAGTGAAGGCAGTACAACATATTCGCGACAAAGATATCTTTACATTCATATTCGAAAAATATCATTTGCATATTCGGAATTCCTACGCAGTTGGTATCTGATAATGGGAAACAGTTTGAAGGAAAGAACATAGAAGTGTTACTTAATGCATTTAAGATAAAATGTGGAAAGTCTACTCCTTTGTATCCACAAGCTAATGGGAAGGCAGAGGCAATAAACAAAACAATTGCAGATATATTAAAGAAGAAATTAGAAGGACATCATAGAGCATGGTGCGAACAAGTACATAATGCAGTATGGGCTTATAATACAACTAGAAGAGAAGCTACTGGAATGTCACCTTTTTGTTTAACATAAGGAGTTGAAGCGGTGTTACCAACAGAAGTTGTTATTCCCACAACAAAGAGAGAAGCTTGGGAGAAAAATCTTAGTGCGGGTTTAATCTTAAACAAACTTGATGAATTAGAAGAAAAAAGAGAAAGATCTTTACAACATATGGAGAATTATCAGCGAAGATTAGCCCGAGAATATAATAAACGTGTCAAAGTACGCGAATTCCAACCAGGAGATTTAATTCTGCGAGAGACACCAATATATCAGCGAGAAAATGGTGGAAAATTAGCGAAAAAATGGGATGGACCTTACATCATTAAGGAGATAGTTGGAACATGAGCTTATAAATTAATGGATCCAGAAGGTAGAGATGTTGGTCATAGACTTGAAAGACCATGGAACAGATTGTATTTAAAAAGATATTATCCGTAAGAAGCTTTGAGAAGTTATGGATTCTGAAAGAATAGTTGCGAGATTATTCATATCAAAACAAGATCATGATGTGCGAAAATTTCGCAGAGATAATCATAGAACAATGACACAAAAGAAAGGGGCGAACCTTTATGGCGTACACCCTAGTTCGCGGATAAAATTTCGCAAGAGGCAAATGTAAGACCTAAAGTACGTCATATAAGGGGGTACCTGTTGCATGGCTCAGGGAAAGGCTACACCGCCACCAGAACCTGAGTCATGGAGATTTGGGGTCAATAAAACCCATCCGGGAGAGGCACCTTGGATTCTCAGCTTAAGCATATGACTTAGGTTGGGCGACTAAGGTAATAAGGACTCTCTCAAGGAGTGCAGAATCTGATCAAGGCGCCGAGGTACAAGGTTGAGTTAAGAGTTTTGGAGCGTACCTTGCCATTCTTGACAAGTCTTGCACTCGGCCCGAAGAAAACCCCACTTAGGGTGCAGTCTCGTAACCATAAACCCCATAGGTAAAAGGGATAAGAGGCTACAAAAACTACTGGTTGTTGTTAAGACTGGATGGGAGGAGATAACCTTGTATGGTAGAAGTACGCCTCCTTGAAGGGGCAACCATGGGGGAGATAAGGGCGGCACCCTCCATTAGGGAGCTGATAAGTGTCTTAAGACGCAAATGTCATGAGGATTTTTACTCGCAAGGGTATTAAGGCTTGTCATATTTGTGCAACAATCCTGAAGAGGCAATAATACTAGAGAAAAAGATAAGACGATATCAATGGGTTTTCGCATGAAAGTGCGAAGACGTCCTGCAATTTCGTCGCAAGACAGCAATATCGCCATCTTATTTAAACAAATTCACTTCTCTTGAGATAGAATTTTATTCTCATCTGATAAAGATTCCATCCCTAGATTAGCTTTAGTTAAAGAATAAGAGAGGCGAGATAAATCATTACTTAATAAATCTTGCCTCCGAACTAATTGGGTATTTTCATTGGTAAGATTATTTATATGATCAACAGAGTATGAATAGAGGTTATCTAATTGGTTATATTGATCCATCAAAATCTCTTTATCAACACGGGCTTCTTCAACAGCAGATTCAAATTGATATCTCTCCATTATTCGTTTCTGGTTTAAGGCTTAACATGCGAAAGAGGGATTTCAAGGATAATTAAATATGGAAAGGATAAAATCATTAGAAAGGCAAATTGAAGACACAGATAAGGAAATCATACCTCTCAGTTCATCATTCTTCTTGCGAAGATTGTCGCGATCCAGCGAAACATTCTAGAGCTTTTGATTTTGGAGACGAAAAGCATTACACTCTTTTTCCAAATCTGTTTGCGAAGCAGCTCTGTCAGAGCCAAAATACTTACTCAGAATTTCGCAAATACCAGACTTGACAGGATCAATGGGAGACTTCTTGCCATCATCCAGGACCTCAGACAAAACTTTGAAAGCAATATCTATTCCTTCCACGGTTTCTTTCGAAAAAGGATGAGGCTCAGGTAGAGAACTGGCAATGATAGAACGTTGATAAACATTATCAATAGGAGGAGAAGAAGTTTCATTCATAGAAGGATTAATAAGGGGAGTTTCAATCATTGAAAGGTCAGTTGAAGAAATGAAATCTGAGGCAGCTTTTTCGCGAATTGGAGATAATGGTTTAACTTGCGAAGATGTCGCAGGAGATTTAGAAGAGATAAGTAAGTGGAATGGAATGGAACAGAGGTTTCAACGGTTTTAAGGTGGCGAGATTTCTTGAGAGATTTGTTGGCATCCTTATCACCCTGTGAATTACAATCCAGATAAGAAACAAAGGCAACAATATTGTTATTAGAAAAGAATAATGTTTCTTACTACCTTCTGATTCGCAGACTTTCTTTTGTTTACAACAATCTTATGCTGCGATTTGGGAATATTAGGGTTCTGAACCGTAAATTTGGTGTTAGAGGCGTTTTTGCTGAAATAACAACAGTATGGGAATCACATAAGCAGCATCATCAAATAAAGCAGTAAGCAAGATCAATTTCAGCAAAACCCATAAGAAAGAAAGAAGAAAACTAACCTCGATGAATCCATGGAAAACACCAGCAGGAAGATTAATTCGTAAAAATTAAGAAAGTTACGAACAATGAAGATCTACAGAGGGAACAGTATGAAGATGAAGAAGAAAATAAAAAGAGTAAAAGAAGAAGAAAGAAGAAAAGTTGCAATGGCAGAATTTATGGAAGAACAATAGAGTTGCAGAGATGAGAGAATAAAAAGAGAAGAGAAAGTAAAAAGAAAATGGAAAGAAGAGTAAGAAGAATATATAGAGAGGATTTTTTAATCGAAGAAATAAACACCATTAATATGAAAAGACGTGAGAGGTTAAAAAGCAGCGGTTACAGAAGACGTGTCAAGAAATAGATGGAAGAAAGGATACGTGTGATAAATGCAGAATATGAAGAGATGGACAGTTGCGGCATTTCTCACATCGTTCTCTACTTCGCAGAGAAGATATGAGAAGAGGCAAGATTTAGGATCAAAATCTCGCAACAATAATGCCTCAGCGAAATTATCAACAACACAACACAACAGCGTCGCAGAACAATTTCTGAAATGACATAATAAACGACGTCAGCTAAAATCATGAGAAAAATGTGATGGTCCTGCGAAAATAAGAGAGTTTGCGAAATTAACATTTGTAAGGTTGCGAGAATATCGCAAGCCATATCCGAAAATAAAGGACAGATTAGCTGTCATCCACTATGTAATTCCCTATAAATAGCCGTTCAGTGGTAAAGGAAGAGGAGAGATCTTTTTCTGAGTGAGAAGCAAGTAAATAGGAGAGAGAAAATCTAGAGCAGTGGTTATTCTTGATTCCTTTATCTTTTCTTGTAAGATTGTTCAAAGATTCATCAATAAAATTAAGATTGTTAATCTAAAATGAGTTAAATGTTAATGAAATCTTGTGAGGGGTGTAGTGTAGGATTTCCTGCAACTACACCTGGAAAGTTGAATAACCTGTCGGAATACGTGGTGAACTTGTTCTTTTGTTGTGCGCCCCCTTAATCTCAGCAGAACTCGTGCCTGTGTGCGTTTATCCCTGAATCTTGTTGTCATTCCTATAAGCATTACTTCCCTGGTTTGCGTACTACTGCTTGTCTGAAGTGCAACATTGCAAATCTACATACACAAATTCTAGGGCTAGCCTTTTAATCCTCACGAGCATTGTCTTCCTGTATTGCTTGGTTATCTGATTGTTATCTGTTGAACCAGTCGCCTTGGTACCTTTGTGCATGAATCCATGATACTTGAAAGCATGCTACATGCTAAATCTGTTGTGTTTTGTGTGCATAATTCTGAAAACTAGCTTTTGGTTCATATGAGCTTAGCTTCCCTGTTTTAAAAAAATCGTTGGTTGTCTGAGTGTTGTAACATGCTTGATGTGTGCTAGGCTAAGATTGTTGATTTTTGTGACCAAACTGATGGTCTAGATAGTCTTCATCAAGACTGCCTACTTCAAATCCCATTTCCCATTATTGACACACCTGTCCAAGTTGAGAAAATGGGTGATGATATCAGTCGTCCCCGTACTCTCCATGAGTACATGTATCCCACAAGAACAAGTCAGTTATCATGTATTGTCTTACCCCAGACTGATGGTCCATTTGAATTGGATGCAAGAATGATACAAATGCTTCCAATATTTCGAGGGGTTGAATCTGAAAACCCCTATCATCATGTTAGAGAGTTTGAGAAAATCTGTCGGACTATGCAGTTTGAAAATATGTCCGAGGACTCTCTAAAGTTGCGTTTGTTTACGTTTTCGTTAAAAGAAAGTGCCAAATCATGGTTTTACAGTCTAAGACCGCATTCAATCACCACTTGGGACCAACTCACAACAAAAAATTTCAAAAAGTTCTTTCCATATCATAGAATCATCAGCATTCGTCAAAGTATTAATTATTTTGTCCAGTTAGATGGAGAGACACTTTTTCATTATTTTGAACGGTTTAATGATTTGTTGTTTGAGTGTCCTCACCATGGCTTTGAGAAGTGGAGACTGGTCGCAATTCTTTATGAAGGATTAGACTTTAATTCTCGAGTCATGGTTGAGTCTATGTGTAATGGAGAATTCATTGATAAAACTGTGGATGATGCATGGTCATTTTTAGCTAAACTTGCAGAGAAAACCCATCAATGGGAATCCTTCAGAGAAACTAGGACTGTGTCACATGATATGGGTGATCTCCATGAGTCATATGTCGATCTTGACTCTGATACAAATATAGAATTCTTGATTAGGAGAGTTGAAGCTCTAGAGAGGTGTACAGATGAAAATTCTGTTGCACCCAAGTTATGTAACCAGACTGAAAAACATGCTTGAGATAGCAATGCATGCGAGTTCGACCGAGAAATGCTCTAACATACCCTTCTATTGAAAAAGGAAATTGTCGTCCATCTTATTTCATCGGGTGTTAGTGTATCAGCTCTCTCAGCAATTCCCTTGAAACGATCCCTCAAATTCAAATGTTTAAAGAACTTCAACTTCTTTTTTATACTTGTGCTAATTAATAGTTTTTCAACAACCTTTTCTTTCAGAGCCAAAGTTAGCACCCAATGGTTATGGCATAAACCCCTACTAGTGCCGTGATAACCTATGTAGCAAAAAGTCTATTGCTGCACCCACTCTCTATTACCGCAGCAAGTTATTATACTTTTTTGCCACACTGTATTCATATTGTTACTATAGTTGTATGGCAACAGTTTCATTTTGCAGCAGTAAATTATAGCTTTTAGCTGCACCTGAAAAGTATTGTGGCTAGAAATTTTCTTTTGCAACGCCTATATTAAAGGTGTGACAATATATGGTGTAGCAACAAGTAGATTTTCTTGTAGTGGTCTTATACGTTAACTCCTTCCGTGTCTTCCATCCCAAATCGGCATTGTACCCTCTATTCACCGATTTACCAGTCACAGGTAGATCTAAAATGTGTTGTGCCTTATATGGAGTTATGGCCTTCTCGCCTAAGGGGAGATCTAATGTACTAGTCTCCAGGTAGAATCTCTCCACAAAGGCCGATATTTCCACTTTCTCAAGCATGGTCTAAGCACAATCAGCTGCAGTCAACAACTATGACCGCTAAACAATGTGCTTCACTTGAGGAGCCAAATCATTAATGTTCAAAGTTAACACTGCTTGTGAACTTTGAACAATCAAAATTCTGCCTGTGTACTTTCCAGATCCTACACAACATATTCGAATGTCAACTAATGTGCCTAGTATGTCATTTATGTTATGATTCAATGTGTGACTATTTAGGAAACTATATTAGAATATTACCTCTGAACGCTAAATTCTGGCAGTGGTTTGATGTCAATACAGAAAGAAAACTTTACCACTATCTTGAAGGAATCCTTCACCAACTTTTTCAATTGGTAGTAGATCATCATTAACTTCAAAAACCCTCTTAGGATTAGGCTTAGGCCTCGGCTTGGTGGTACACTTGGACTTCCTTCTACACTTAGGATTTTCTGGCACCACTACTTCTTGTACTTCTTCTTATTGTTATTTTTATTGTTGTTTTTGTCATTCTTCTTCTTACTTCTCTTCTTATTCTTGTTGTTGTTATTTTCGTTGTTGTTTTTTTTTTTCTTGTTGTTGTTCTGCCTGTTGTAGGTGTTCTGCTTATTCTTCTTATTGTTTTTGTTGCTGATGTTATTCTGCTTGTTATTCGCGATGTTGTTGTTGTTTTTTTTGTAGTAGTTGTTGTTATTGTGTTTGTGGTTATTGTTCTTGTTGATGCTGCTCTGATTGCATTCATACATTAGGGACATCAGAATACCAGTTCCATATTAATGTACTCATAAGTTGATCTTGACTATCCAGAAAACTTTCATCCGGGTCTATATCAAAACATACTTTATTCATGCATGCATTATCCATGAGTGATTCCATGACTGTTTTATCCACGACTGGTAGGTCTACCATTGGTGGTGTTAGAGCATTGCTAAGTTGAACCCACAAGTTTTTCTATCTCAAGCTTGTTGTCAGTGTTAGGTGATCAAAACTATATTTTTATTTTGTAGTATACTAAGTCAATTTTCGGATAGGTTAGAATTGTAGTTGAGTATCAGAGATCACCCTTGAGACCGAAGATTGAAGACTGAAGATCGACGAAGACAATTGGAGAACTTCTGTATCAGGTATGTGAAGATTGAACCATTCTATCCATTGAGACCGTGTCATGTGAGTTATAGTAGATTCACAAAGAAGATGTTTCGAGTCAATCTTGCTTGTGAAAAATCTCGAAATATGATTTAACGATTATATGTTCAAAGGTCCTTAACAATATTATTTCAATGAATTAATTTCTGGATCAATTTAAAATTGCCTGTGCAAATGATTATATCATTTAGGAATGTTTCAAACATCATAAAAGAGAAATATGAACTTAATGAAATTTCTACTCAGGGTAGGTTGGCGAACTTAGTTTGAAAACCATAGATATCTGAGATACAGAAATACAGGAAGGTTGGCGAACCAGTTCGCAAACCACGAGTTCAGTTGGGAACAGTTCACGAACTTGATTGGCGAACCGTTGTGAACTGATTTCATAAAGTTGGATTAATTGGCTAGCAGTTGGAGAACCCAGTTCATGAACCGAGATCAACTGAGTTCGGTAGTCTAGTAGGTTTTGAGAACCCGGTTCACGAACCGAAGCACTCTGACTCATGAACAAGCCTTACGGTTAGCGAACCGTTGTACCAATTGTCTCGACAATGTTTAACAGATGCTCAAAGACTTATTATTTTAATATGTTTAGTATTGCTAGAACTCTCTTAAACACTTCTAAGACTTTATGGATCACTTAAACACTTATATGTTTGAATCATGATTAATTTCTTAGGTGTTTAAATGAACATCAAGTAGCTTTTAGTTTTTTGGCTAACTTTCCAAACCGAACAATCATTATATATACATGGTTCAGTAACCGAACCTATGTGTATATAGTCTTCTATTGTAGTTTGAAGACCTATTTTGTTTGCTTGATTCTCAAGTTATCTTATCTTGAATTATAATCTAACCTTAGTGAAAAGACGAGGGAACCCAAATACACCACAATCTTTTAAATGTCAACCTATAAGTCTGATACCATGTGTGATCGTCTATGGACAAAGTCGAGAAAATACAACAACTATGGTATTCACTTTATGTGATCGTCTATGGATACGAAATCGAGACAATACGACAACAAAGTGATCACTTGATAATAGGTACGGTATTAAACCGAAACACTATTGGATCAATATCAAGTGACTAGGATTAACGTACGTGTGTAATTTACTTAATTATAATAACAATTATAAGGCGGAAATAAAGTAAATGACACAACAAGATTTTGTTAAATAGGAAACCGCAAATGCAGAAAAATCCCGGGACCTAGTCCAGTTTTGAATACTCACAGAATTAAGCCGTTATACAAAATCTAATACCAACTTCGTATAGTTGCAACCAAGTATACTACCCCTAGATACTTAGTTGCGACCAAAATCTAGAGTCACGCACATGAATAGCAAGTCCTTTGGATCGTATTCCAAACAACAAAGGAAGAATCTGTTTGGTAACCACTCTAATCAATCTTTGCTAAAAAGATATTGTTTGAGTTGTTGACAAAGGATCTTCTATTTAAACTAATAAACTCCTTTGTCTGGTTAGATCAACCTAAACTTTGAATACCGAAATAACCAAACTCTAGATTTGCAATCAATCAATATAGATATCAAAGAGAAACTATAAGGTGATTCCGATCTCACGCAACTATCCAATCAAGTCTATCAAAGATAAACACGATTCTAGTTGGATCCCATCCGATCAATGTTTGTGCACACAATTCACAAGATACGAAAACTAATAAGAAAAACTTCGTCGTTTGTCTTCAATAATATGCTTCACAACAGAACTTGAATCCTCTTATAATCAATCACACACAGAACGAAGTCTGTTAACAATGGATTATCACAAGATGTCTTTAGATCCGAAAATGGTTCTAAAGATCCCATCGATAGTTCGATCTAGTTTGAGTGAGCCTTATATCAGAAGAGAAGGTTCTCAAGAATAAACAAACTTGGTGCAGTCAAAGTTTTAACAATCGTTAGTCAATCAAATCAATAATCGAAAATTAAAATAACAATGCAATTATCTAGTTTTCCACCAACGGTACTCGTAGAGCTTCTTGATCCCACATAAGTCTTTAAAAGACCGGTCGTAAGAGATTTCGCCTAATTATGGTACTTTCCTTCCGGATAGACGGATCCACCAGAAACAACAAGAATGAAGTTTTCATGTCTCTTAGGATAGTTTGCAATAAATCCAAACTCAAGTATTTATAGACCAAGGTTGTTTGGACAACAAGGAAATTCCAAAACCGAAAATATTCTCAAGATATTAACATTAAAGTACCTAATTTCGGTTTGCATATTTCCAATTAATTACCAAACCATATTTCCGAAAACTCTCTTAGAAAACTTCTATTATTATCTAGAACATTAACTAATAATATTTTCCATAGGATATGCTTTAATTGGTGGTAATTAAAACATATATTATGAAATTCATGATTAAGTGCTTTTCAATTTTTCAGTAAGGGATCACCTTGAGTATCAAGGAATATCTTTGAACAATTAATGATAAGAGTTATGTACATGTTCAAATATGTTGACATCTAGAAGTTCTCACCAAACCCTAATTCCAAGCTTCACACAAAACATAAACAAATATGTGAATATTGGAAACTCGGTTTTGCTCCTTGGGATCGGTTGTACCAAACTCATAATGTAAGTTGTGATCGATTATACCATGCTTCCCAAACTAGGTTGTGACCGGTTAAACCTTTCTTCCCAGAGGTAAGTTATAATCCATTAAACCTTACTTCCCGAGTTAGCTTGTGATCGGTTACACCTTGGTTCCCAGAGAAACTTATGACCGATTACAACTAACTTTCAAAATTAGCTTGTGATCGGTTACACCTTGCTTCCAAAAGGTAGCTTGTGACCGATTACAATTAACTTCCAATGTATCTTGTGACCGACTACACCATGCTTCACAAAGTAGCTTGTGACCGATTACAACATGCTATACAATATAGGCTATGACCGGTTATACCTCAAATATAAACAAGTTAAGATAGGTTATACCTGTAGAAGCTTGAACTTAGGGTTACTGTGATTGTGAATTGTTGAAGGGTGCAAGATTTGATGCTTGAGAATTGTTGCTTATGGTTGCTGATGCATTGGTGTTACTTTGTACCATACGGTTGGAAGTTGTTGTATTTAAGTACCATGGCTACTGCCTGTACCTGTATTAGCAATCGGTAGAGGTGAATACCTTATCCTTGACCAGTAGAGTTTAAAGTTCTGCGAGTTCCATGTCTTGTGACCAAGGAAGCTGATGCCCAGGTCATAATCACTGAAATTGATTATAGAACCCTTGTAAATTGATTTAGTTTTTTCTTTAGGACTTGTAGCACTTTTATTTAGAACATGAATCTTTTGTGTATGATTTTGAACTAAATTTACAATTTAATGAATGTAATTGACATTTTATATGAAAAGAATTATTATTTGATTTCATCTGAATTTAAATTGTCATTTGAGTTTCAATTTAGTGCAATTTGAGTCTGAATCAGAATTATTTCAACCTAGTCAGAATTGCTGAAATCAGTCGGTTATATCTGAATTTTTTTATTTTTTATTTTAAAATAAATTAAATCAACGACAAAATCCTGGTGTTTTCCTTAGCGGCATCTAGGAAGCATCGTAATTTAGAGGCAACCTGAAAGTGTCGTTCCATAAAAAGACACTGAATCTACGACACTTTTAGAGGAAACTCCAAAGTGTCTTATTTCTCTCTAATACGACACTTTTCAACTATCTTAAAATAGCTTTTTTCCACTAGTGACCTTGTCATCTTATGAAACAAGATTTCCTTTCGATTATGAAACAAGTTCATATATGTACTTCCTTTAAACAAATGTTACAAAACATTGTTTCCTAGGGTGAAATCATACCTATATCTTACATATAATCAAGTAACTAAATACAAAGATTATGTTGATGTCGTATTTACGAAGTTCCAAAAGATAAGCGTTTATACTTCGTATTTCAATAAGTTCCTTGACACTTTGATCATAATGATATGACCAAGTATAACCATTATAGTATTATATATATACAGCTTCGCATATTATGTTTTCAATATAATACGACTTGAAAGATACATTAGGAATGAAAACAAGTCAAGTCAGTATTACTAACCTCAAGTGGAAGGATGATGTCCTCGTTACTTATTCTCATTCTTCAGGTCTTCAGAGTAATATTTGTACGTCTCAACATTCCTAGACTTTCTAGTATAACCTAAACTAAGTTGACTCTAGTATTTGATCAAGCGAATCTAAATGAGTTTTGATACTAAAATATGACAACCAAACTTGACATACCAACGCTTGGTGGGTTCAACCGAGCTATGCTCTAACACCTGGTCTTTGAAAACTATAAATAGAGTATCTCTGTCAACTGGGAAAATCAATCACTGACACTTTGTGTCCTAGTTGATTCTAGAGTCGCCTCTATTGGCCTTTAGGTCTACGACTAAAAAGATTTCGCTTGGGGGTTCATGAAGCCAGGTCGGACTATCTTTACCTTGATAGTTCGAGAATCCTGATCTTTTTTTCTGTTCTCGAGGATTTCGTAATCTCATTCAGGCAAGATATATAGTAATCACAAAGTTCTCTTCGTCTCGGACTTTGTGATTCCTCAGATAGGTATCTAAAGGCTGATCTTAGTTGATCTTGAGACGATTGTTCTTGAGAGGTGGTTAATAATCTAGGATGTTCTTCGAGAGTCGTAATTTCCAGATTTGTAAGGTTTGCTAGCTTGTCCATTACAAACAGATTTCCGCACCTTGATCTTTAATCTAAACTGAAATCAAATAGGCTTATATGTCAGAGGCAGATTGAAATCAAAAGTCACAGCTAAGAGAATCAAGTGTGTAGAACCTTGCAAGGTTCAAGAGACTTAAAGAGCGCGATTGTATCTGAATCGCATGGAGGGTGGATTCGGTCTCAACTACACTTCAGTCCGAAGTCTGATAGTATGCTAGTGTATGTATCGGCTTAATACAGTGTGTTTTTCAATCTGGACGAGGTCCCGAGTGTTTTCCTCTATTGCAGTTTCCTCGTTAAAAAAAATTCTGGTATCTTGTGTTTTACCTTTTCCGCATTCTATTGTTTATCTTTATAATTGCATTTACACATGTTTGTACGTATTAAATCTAAGTAGATACGTCTGATTTATTGTAATCGATCACGAGACTAGTTTCTTGTAGAATTTGTATCTTGAAAGATAGATAACAAGTGTAATTACTTGGAAGAATTACGATTGAATTATTTGGATATGATTAGATTGATCTTGGATATTGATTTTTGAGATCGTCCAAGTACTATGCTTAACAATCAAGTTCACGGACCTTGTGTCTATACACATACTGATTGAGTAGAGGTTGATATATTAACTCTATATACATATTGTCAAGGAACATTAAGTTGATCTACGTGCAAGTGTGTTAAGTTTTGTCTATACAGGATGCCGAACGAAAAAGTTGGGTGTATTTGGTATCCTCTGCGTTTTCAGGTAGGACCACAGTTGGTGAATCCATAATATGTATTTCTGTAGTTGTTTGTGTGTCTTTTTCTTCTTCATATTGTTTTTTCCTCCGAACCTGTTGGAGGCGTTCAAATTCTTACCAAGACGATCACCTAGAGGAGTATCAGCTTGTTTAGTTAAGAACTATTTTTCTTTTTTCTAAAATTATAGTATGATATGTAATAATTAAATTTAACACTATAACATCCATGTTTATTGATCAATTTATTAAGCTAACAGAAAAGCAACAACCGATAATAAATCAGACTAAATAAAGTTAGTTGCAGAACATGTAATTACTAACCTAAAGTTAGGCCAGTTCTCAGAATTAGTCCTTGTCATATTGCTAAATTTGGCAATTCTTATTTGAGAATGCTGATTTGGCATTCAATTATAGCACATATTCTTTAGTTTAGCTTTAGTAAGGACCACCGTGAGCAAAATTACAGCATACATGCATCTCTTGGCAACATTGTGGATGGTCTAACAAACTTAGAATTACAATTCCATCTAAACCATATACCAAAAATCAACCCAAAAACACTGTTCAGATTACTGTACAATCCGCGAGTATAACTATGTTCACTCTACTGCAACCATAATCCAATAGAAAAATTAAAATTAACATCAATTTGTTCCTCAATATTATTCCCAAAATTAATTTGAGTCATATACATTGTCTATAAGTTCGAATTTAAGCATTTTGATCATCAACGAACCAGATATATTTGAAGCTATAATTTTCAAATCCCAAATTATACATGCACATAGTTGAAAAATTATTGAAAATGGTAAATATTATTCGAAGAATGTTTTTATACCTTTTACGATCCCGACCAAACAGTTCTATAATCGGCCAATTATCTTCATCTTTATCAGCTTTCCCGACCAAACAGTTCTATAATCGGCCAATTATCTTCATCTTTATCAGCTTTTCCATGGTCAGGGGTTTTAGGTTCAGCAACATTAGGGTTTGTAGAAAAGGCGGCAATACCTGTGTGGGGATCACCTACATCTGATTATCTTGCTACTGTTTTGATGATTGCCATGATAGCATTAAAGGTTTTTTGAATCAACAGTTATTTGATCTCCGATTATGTTTGGATTCGGAGGAAGTGAGAGTTGAGATCAGTGTTTTTCTTGTTCATGCATGGGGATGAAAATGAAGTGATGGCTCAGAGAGTTTGTATAAAAGGAAAGTGATTAGTAATTTTTTTAACCTAAGGATAAACATGTACAAATTTCTGTAAGGTTAAAAATATAAGACCGGCATTTGGTTAGCTTTTCCGCTGAGACATCCCATAAAATTTGGCTGGCTTTTAAGCGTAAACCACATTTTCGTATAGCGCAAACCATTTGTATTTTGGAAAGCATAACATCAGACACGGATCCTAACATTTTGTTGGCTTAGTAGCCCAGGGCCTAAACATTTGAGTTGTTGGGTCGCTTCATATGTGGCAAACTTGAAAGGTCCAAACACTTTGTACATGGTCAGATGGTCTGCTTAATTTAATTACTCCAAGGGAGTATTAATCTATCTACGAGTAATTCGTACCAGGTTTGCATAAAGTTTGCATATTCATGGATGTAGTGTGATGCCAAGCATGGTAGCAATACCCATCTAGCTTTCTTATTAAACATGCATGCACAGTCTAAACTCCAGAAATGTACCTCTTCGGCTGGCTCTTTGCTGGTAATCGGAATAAGCTTTGTGGACAAACCATATAGTATATATATAGGTATGGATAATATATGGATTTTCCTGATGCCCAAGAAACGAAAGTTGCAAGTTAACCAACCTGATGATATCTTACAGAGAAGTTAGGTTAATAATAACTACTATAAAGGAAGATCTAAATTGCCTACAAGCACCAAAAGTTGATCACTACATTAGTTTTACCATATCATTCAGCACTACCAAGAATTTGATGTCTGAAGTTTTGCAGATTCAGGGAAGTATTTAGACAAAAATTCTCTTGCAAGTGTTTGAAGATCTCCATCGCCGTCGACATTGTTTTGTTGCTGCTGATATTGAGCAGCAATAGTTGGTGGGTTGCAATACCGCCTGGTATCTAACATTGTCGGAATCCCATCCAACTGCTGATGTTGTGACTGATAAGAGGTAAACAGTGTTGACATATTAGATGTTTCAGATGAAAGCATGTCTGATGACGCATGAACGGTTGTCAGTGCAGAAGATGGAGTTGGTGAAGAGACGAAGGAATGCTGCTGATGAGATGTGAGCTCTAGTGTTGAGAGGTGTGCTTGAACAAATGCCAACTCTGCCTGCAAGTTCACCACCTACATTATCCGCAACAATACTGTTATATTGTGCTAAAATTTTCATGTGCGGTCCATGCAGACAATTAAAAAAAGAAAAGGTGCTGTTCAATAATAAACGAGATTCTCAAACGAGATTAGTTGGTTTTATAGTATGGAATCGTCTGGATTAAACATTAACAGAAACAAACTAGAATTTTGAGGTCATCACCCTTGGTTGAAATCCAAATGTCATGAAGCTACACTACAGTACTAGTCTTCACCCTTCATCACCCCCATGGGGATGGTCTATAGGGTTCACACTTCACAGACGATAAGTAACAACAGAAACAATAATCGTAGAGCACATTGGATATGTATCAACTGAGTCCACAATAATTTGAGACAATAAAGTTTACACAAAAGTTAAGAGAAACAAGCCTTAGTTAATCTGAGGTCATTTAATCAAGTGGATTTCAACCTAATCTAACATAGTACATAAATAAATTTCTTTTTTTTTTTTATTATTCCAACACTAATCATCAATGAACAGTCTTTAACAAAGACTAATAAGTGAAAGAATCATTTTTTCACCGAAAGCTAAAAGAAACTACACAAATGGAATAAGACTTGTGCTAATCACATTCAATGAACACCAAAGTTCGGTTTGGTGACAATGTTGGATACGCCTATTTTTCCAAAACACCCTGTCTATTTTTCGTCTAACATTTAGAACCAAATCAATATCATTTTTGTCGAGCCATTTGGAACCAATTCAAAAGTTAGTCTGTAATCTTTTTAGCTAATCAAGGGGACTAGTACCCACATTAAGGCATAGAAGAATAAGATTTTTTTTTTGATAGATTATAGTTTTATCTATTAATAGTTCCTTCACAAAATGGTACTAATCTAGACAAGTTGACGCGTTAAAATGTAGTAAACCATCTACATTTGGATTTGTACATGGTTAGGTGACTTACGTCAAGCAATTAAAGCTTCTCTACTGCTCAAGAGAACATAGAATTGTTTATACCTCGAGACCATAAATTAAAATCAAGTCAAAAACTCACAAAATAAATCCAAAACAACTTAATTTTTTTTGACTTATACTAAGTTTACTTGTTAGCTCCGGCAAGCAAAACAAAATCACTTGTTTATACATAAGTGACTTGAATTATAACCTAACACATTAAATATCTCCAACACACAAAACAAAACCAATCAACAAAATAATAAGGGATCATGCATGTATCAGCTAGAAACAAACAAGGATTTCAAAAGTGTGTTCATCAATGAAATCAATATATGACTCTACTCAAACCAAGTATCAAGACATAAAAGTTGTTAAGTACTGAAAGCAAAAATCATGTTTGGTTGATGATTACCTGTTGTTGAAGAGCAAAGATATGACCAACACAACCATAAACAGGATCACGAATACGAGATAAAGCTTCGTAACAGATAGTAACAACAGCATCAACACGCTTATGAGCAGGCAAACGTAACAAAAGCTTTGAAACATTACTCGCACCAAAAACCTTATGAACTGCAGCAAAATGTGTTGAACCTTGTTCGGAATCAAAATATGGTGCAAAAATACACCCTTTTACACATTTCCTTCTTAAAAATTTGCATGCACCACATGGCCCATTACCTCCATTGCTGCTACTACTGCTACTGCTTCCACTGCTCATCATCATCTTATTATGATCATCCACTATACTTTCTTCTCTCTTCCTACAAACCTCTGTCTCTCTCTATTTATATAGCAATATCCTCTTAAATAAAGAGACAACAATTCTATTTCTTAGACCATTTAATAGACTACGGTACGGTATATAGAGAAAGAAGAGAAAGAAAGAGAGAGATGGCTTTGTATTTTAGTACTCCATTTAAAGAAATTTGGGTCAGAATGGTCGTATTTTTTGTAATTCGTTCACAAAATGACGGTATTTTTGTATTTCGATTACAAAATGGTCACACTTCCATTCGGTTTAACATTTCTGAATAAAACGGTGTTAACTTTTTCCATAATACCCTCCTTCAAAATACCCTTTTCATTTAATAAATTGGTTGATGTGGTGGTGATGAAGCGGTGGTGGTGGTGGAAGCTTAAGAATCTTCACTAAACCCCAGAGGAGAAGCGATGAACCCTTTAGCTGAATGCGGTGTAACGATCCTGAATGCGTTCTAACGAACCTGAATGCGATGTAACGATATGTAAGCGGTGGCACACCATTTACAAATAGCACCACCACCTTCAAAAAATTATAGTGAAAGTAGAATTTGAAGTTATGTATGAAAGGATATGTAGGTAATTTCATTATCATATTTAACTGTAAGTCACCACTTAACTCTCTATTTAACGGAAGTATGATCATTTTGTTAATAGTTTGTAACAGTATGACTACTTTGTAAATCGGATTCTAATAATAGGATTGTTCTGCAATTTTTCCAAGAAATTTTGGTGGTGGGTTACTAGAGAAGGACTTAAAATACTAAGTCGGAGTGGAGGTGGAGGGTGGTGTTTGAAATATAAGTAGAAACTTTAAAGCCACGGCAAAAGATCACATATATCCATTCTAGACAACCTTGCAAACATGATTGCGTGAAGCAAAGATAGAGATGCACAGTGTAATCAAACTTCTTCCAACCGCCGTAGTAGGCTTATGTCCACGTGCAAACCCTAAGCCACACGTGGTGTGTGTCGAATTCTATCAAATCTTGCGCTCAAGACCACTACTCTCTCTTGTCATTTCAACCACAGTGTATAAATGCAAAGTTGAACATCAAATACGTAAAGAAAAAAAAGAAGTAATACTAATACCATCATCAAGACCAGTACTATTCCGAATTTTTGTTTGCAGTAGAGTTTTTGCATGCAAATGTGCTCTTGCTTCTACGAGTGTGAGGTTTTCAGTGAAACATTTAATGCATGAAAGGAATCCCATTTTAAGTAACCTTGACTCAGAATTTGACCATTGTTTTTAAGCATAGAAATAGAGTGAGATTTTGGAACTTAAGTCAGATCATCTCGATCTCATCGACTGATATGACCCATTTTCATGAAAATCATTAGTATAGATTGTAGAGCAGACATAGGCCATACGTAGGGTTCTTCTCCTCATTATCTACCATATCTTCCATTGTACCTTTTTCTGACCCAAAACTAAAACAGTACGTACCACTTTTATGAACAAAGAGATAGAGATACACATAGCTAAGCTAGCTAGGTATAGCTAAGTTTGTTGTTCCATGCGCCTGTGAAAGGAGATGGTGATGGTCAAGCCGCACTATTGACTGGTAATATTAAAGCGCGAAAAACCATACCACAACTGTTTAGATGTTGAAACCATGCATTTCATAGTTCATACTGGTACCACTGCCATACTCTCAAAATCTCAATCCTCATCTGTCTGATCGACACGTTGGTGTGCATATATCTTGGTGATGATGCATTAAATCCAACAGATTTGACTCTCTCTACCCGTCTGTCAAATTTGTGGGTGATTGAGAGACAATTAGTCTCTTTTTCAGAGATTTGAAAAAATATCTCTCTCTTGCTGTGCATTAAATGACTACTGATGGAAGTTCGGAAACAAGGGTACGGCCGCGCCGTTCGGTTCTTGTCTGATATCCGTGAGGGTGACGACGAGAAGAAGAAAAGAATAGGAAACAAAGAAAAATATGGAGAGAACTGTACATAATAAACACAGTGGATGG
Organism: Papaver somniferum; assembly: GCF_003573695.1. Taxonomy (NCBI): domain Eukaryota; kingdom Viridiplantae; phylum Streptophyta; class Magnoliopsida; order Ranunculales; family Papaveraceae; genus Papaver; species Papaver somniferum. The sequence continues at coordinate 33,592,503 of NC_039361.1, read as the reverse complement.
ATGTATGGCGAGAGAATACATACAGTACAAATTACTTGTTGCAAACAAGTTTATCGTACCTAATCACCTATCATCAATTGGTTTTGCCCTTTTAATCAGGAGTTAAACATGTTCACTTTTCAGAATAAGAATTTTGTCTCAGAGAATTAGAAAGACTGATTGATATGAAGTCCTTACTTAGAAATTAGAATTCGACGATAGCAAAAGTAATGTACTAAACAATTGTCTTAGAGATAAAGATGTGCTAATTAGACATTAAGACTTTTAAGTCAATAATCATGCACACGGTCTTAAAAGTTATAAAGCAAAATCATCATCATTATATTAATTTTAAGAGTTTATCAAAGTTGAGACAAAGACAATAATTAGTCTCTCAAATTGAATACACGTCTGCGGATTAAACGATCAATTATCTAACTCATTCGATCTAATCTTTTCCTTTTTATAATCATAATCATCCCGGAGAAAAGTAGATAAATTTTCCCAATGACTACTTTATCGAACCTAGGGTTGGCATGGCCTAGCTCCACCCATAATCTTGTTTCGCCATGGTATCGTATCGGTCCTCATAAATATAGATACGATATAGTCTTGTTGATGATACTGACCAATATTGTACATAACTGACCGAATGATCTCTTAGTCTATACGTATCGATCAAAAAATGCCTTCATAAAAAACAAGCCAACAATTGGGGGATGCGTGAATTAATCGAGGATATTATACTGTAGTTCAGGACATTGAAAAAATCTAAAATACCATGCCGATTCAAACCGTCGGCATTAAACAACCATGCCGACCGCTACAATAAAATATCTCACAATTAATTCGTGTATCTTGTTGTAAAAATTATTCATGCCTCATCACATGGATTTGCATATATTACATGTTTAAATACACTTTCAAGCACAATAGATAAATTAAATAAATCTGATTGAGCCGTTCAAAAAAATAATAAAATTGATTGAACAATTGAATCTGAAAATAATTTTAATTCAAATAAATGATTATGTTGTCTGTGGCTAAACATATTTCATTATCTCCACTATTATTAACAATAATGTGTAAATATATCAAACTCTGAATTGATTTCTCCTCCGAAATTTTAATAACTTGTAGATGCTTAACTTTGTTCTTCTGGTAGATATCCTGGCTGTAGAGGATATGTGTAGGAACTAGATGAATTTTTATAGGATCTTCATTACCTTCCTGGCGTTCACAAATTTTTTTAGCGCATATAAAAAACGTTTTAGACTTTAATATCGATGCACAATCATAAGTGATTAAGAGATCAAATATGTCTTAGAGGTGTTTTCGAGAGTTAATCAAATGCCAAACATATCCTAGAAATAGTTTGAATCCATCTGAAAATATTCATCAGGGTAAGTACTTGTTCCGGGTACGTGTCCTAGACCCGATTCATGAACTCAGACTGCCAAGGTACGTGTATTGGGTATATGTACCTTTAACGCAATTCTCGGACATACTATTTTTGTATGCATACTGGGTACTGTGCCATAAGTTAGTTTCCGAACTCAGACTGGTATGCGTAATGGGTACGTGTACCATAAGTCAATTCACGGACTTAGGCTATTTTGATATGCGCACTGGGTTCGTGTACCATGAGTCGTTACCGAACTACAGCTAAGCTGGTACGCGTATTGAGTATGCATACCACTGATCCGGAACCAATATTGTAACACCTGTATGTTTACTGGGTACGTATACCATCCGTGTATCCAGATTTTCAGTAGTTCTATTACTATCTTCTAATCGATTTGAAACATTCCCAAATGACATCAATGGCGAATATCGTCTCTCGAGCTATTTTCAAATGATTAACTTGAATCACAACTTAGTTCATAAAGATTAAATTGTTCTTAACTAAATTCATCAACTATATGAATGACTATTGCTTCGAATCATATTTTGAGATATTTAACAAGACAAGCTTGACTAGAAACTTCTTCTATGCAATGTTTAAAATCCAGGTAGTCATACAACTTAGTCTCAAAGATAGAAAGCTGAATATTTGAGTAATAGGTTGGTCCAGTCTTCACACACCTTTTGTTGATGAAGTTCTCCAAATGTCTTCGACTGTCTTCCGTCTTCAATAGGTGATTCAGTGATGTATGATACTCAACTACACACTTTTAATCCTAGTCCGAGACCTGGATAATATGTAGACTAGAAATCAAGATATAGTTTTGTACAACTAAATTTGACAACAAGCTTGAGATAACAAAACTTGCAAGTTCGACCGAGTAGTGCTCTAACAGATATTACTCCATGATTGCACGTGTACGATTAAACAAATAAATAAATAAATTGTCAGTTATCAAAGTAGGTCAATTGGTAAGTCGCTAAATTTTTATTTTATTTTTCTTGATGTAATATAACATTTTATTTCATGACAAAAGAGAAGTTACATAAATACAATATATATATATATATATATACAAATTACGAATAAATCGCGAAGAGGAAGAGCGTAGAACTGCAATAATATCCAATTTTTGTAGAGAGGAGGAAGAATAGTATAAACCGGAATAAATATCGACCAGGTAAGATAATTGTCTTCATCAACAAGAAATGCTTCTAAAAAAGACAAGTAATTTTTTCTAAACGTTGTTTGAGAAGAACCCAGATGCCCCAAATTTTTTAGATTGAAGGTTAATTGTCCTCAAGCTGAATCATTGATATTCTTGAATAATCCAAAATAAAAAACCACAAACTAAGGAAAATACCTTGAAATAATCACATTGGATATAAAAATGAATCACCATAAAGGTGAAGACATAGTCGCACAAAAGCAAAGATATAATCGCTCAAAAAGCGAAAACAAAAATGTCAAATGACATCAAAATCATAATAAAATTGAAACCTTATACTAAAATTAGCAATGAAAATAAAATAACTTCTTTTCTCAGTTCTAATCTAAAAAGAACCGGATATGAGCAAAGGGATAGAAGCTACTTGAAAAATTTTAGGTGTTTTTTTCTGAGAGAGTAGAGGATGGTAAGTCGCTAAACTAGGAGGCTAACGAGTTAATTTCAATATCATCTTCTAAATATGAATAATCAACAAACTTTCATGGTTAAAAATTATCTGAAAATATTTAAGGGTGATTTACCAAACGTTCGTATAAAAATTAATGAAATTCACTTGCTATACGTATCTTCCTCGGAGATGCAATAATATGAAATAATTCAAAAGATAATTTGCATGATCCAATAAACACCGTTTTTTACGCTTTAATGGATGGCCAAGCTTTTAGAGCCCTATGTACGTTTATTGGGATAATTTATCTTCAAAATAGTATGCGGCCCACCAGAACTTAGATCTCACTATGTACATAACCGCTAGAGAGACTTTAGAACATATGTTTTAAGGAAGATATGCTTTCCGGAAGAAAGATCTCCACACTCTTAAATTCACACTATCTCATAATGTGGGAGATATTTTTCATAACCAGCGGAGCTAATTTTTTAGGATATGCTCGTCTTACAATATTCTATGTACCTACAAAAAATGAGCACGTGCCGAAATGTGTAACTCTACCATCTATTACTTTGAAAATTAATAGTCGAAAATCAACGAACTTTCAACCGTTAAAATTAAGATTGGAAGATGGTGAAGTTAATTGTACATTTCGAAATGTGTTTGTATTTTGCGGGTATTTAGAGTTTTGTAACACAAACATATCCAAAAAATATTAGTTTCAAATACGTTAATATTTGGTTTTTGTAAAAAAAAAAAAATCAACAAATGTGCAAAGTGTGAAATAGTGTGAAGATAGGAGTGCGGGGATACTCCATCTTCAGTATAAAGGTAACAAAGTTACAAATAGAAATGCCCTCAGGAGTTACTTCTATTACTGACCATCTAAGTCATGATTTTACAAACTGGTTTCCTAAATTAATTTTTCATGAAAAAAATGCATGTAAATTGTGTTTCCTCCGACCTCACATTAAACGGATGCTATTATGTATCAACATGAGATGTTATATACGATTTCTTTGATGAAGCACCCCGACCATCAGTCACTAAGCTTTCTAAATAAAAAGTAACATATCAGCTTACTTAAAAATCTGATTTTACGTACCTTAGCAGCTGTTGTTTCTTAAACCTAACCAGAACTAAAGTAACTAACATAATCAACAAAATTTATAGCTGAGAAACATATGGGATGCCGGAGAAAATTGAATGCATTCTCGAACAACAACATAATCTTGGAGACGATCATAATTGGTTTTCAAATATATATGCATAGCAAAAACCTAGTGGGTGAGAGCGGATGGAAATTCCCCGCGGACTGTGAATATCAAAGATTTTTATAGGAATTATAGAAGGGAACACAATTGTTGATGAATGGTTTGGATTTCATTTAATAACGGTAGTTTTGATGCCTATCATAATTTGGTGATAGAAGATATCACTCGATGGATCTCATTGTCAGGTGGTGCATTATTGATATAAAGATTCATCAAAATAAAATAAGTGGGATGTAGTTTAAATTTCTAAGCAAGTATAATTAATTATTTGTGTGGACACTTAAAAAGCAATTTTCTAACCTCCGTAGTTTAAGGCCTACAGGTTTTATTTGAGGTCTATTAATTTCTACTTCCATTTTGTAAATGGGTGTATGGAGTGTTAAATTTGATAAAAAAGATAAATCTAGTCAAATTAATCCTAATACTAATCCATGTAAATACAAATCCATTATTATTTTCACCAAAAAACCAAAAACTTAAAAACATAAAACAAAAAGAAAAACTTTTTATTCTAATTTAATCTTTCCAAATTCCATAAGCCCTTATCAATTATTATTCTTTTTGGTCTTCATGTCCAACAATCAACGATCCAACAAAGAAAAGGTAAATATCCATCAACCCGTTCTATTATTGTTACCATTTATTCATTGATTTAGATGTTCTAAACCCCAATTTTGAAAATTACCCAGAATCGGTTTATGTAGATCTATCGTATCAACCGATTCTGGGTTTTTTTTCTTCATTCCATGAAGAGCATGCAGAGGAATCGGTTTATAAGATGATTAGCATCAGCCGATTCTAGGTATAAATCAGAATATATAAAGACATCACCAGAATCGGTTTATAAGTGTATTAGCATAAATAGATTATGGGTACAAATTTTTTCTGAACTCTGCGAACCTACATTCGGTTTTTATGTACGTGGTTAATGTATCAATTATAGAAATTGTCTATTCAGATTCCATATCACAATTAGTTTTTATATATGTGTATGTCCACCGATTCTTATGGTTTCATTTTCTTTGTATTTTTCTTGTAAGAATCGGATTACATAAGTTGTCCTATGGACCGATTGTTGAACTAGATTTTTTTTATGGGCTTCCGTCACTTAGCCTTTTATTCTCGAGAGCTCCAACAGGAGGATATTGACAGGAAACTAGAGGCTATTATACCTAGAAGCTTGTACAAGTTCGGATACGGCAGGGAGACCCATTTGGAGCAGGCACTGGCACTGGTCGACAAGCTTGCATATGAAGAGCCCATTGAGCTCATCAGGTTTTCCAGGAGAAGGAGGGATGCAATTGTAGCTCGGAGGTCATACAACAGAAATATGAATCTGTTTGCAGAAATGGCTGAAGCTGCAGCAGAAGCTGCTGGTGGTGATGTTGTTGCTGCTCCTGATGCTGGTGCTGCATGATGTTGATGCTCTCTTTTAGATATTATAAGTTTAAGTTTTAAGTTTTTAAGATTTTTAGTGGTTTAATGGTAACACTTTTACGGATGATTAGGGTTTATTTTTGGATGATTCCGGTTTGAATTTAACTATGGTAAATTGGGTTTATGAATTTAATGCACTTACATTTTTAATTATAATTACGTGTATAATGGTTTATGGTAAAACAAGTTTATGCATGATTCAAACTTTGTTTTGCAAATACATGCAAACAATCGGGGTATATGACAACATTTATAAACCGATTTTGAGGCTTCATCATGGAATCCGTTTATGTGGGTATCAGTATAATCCGATTCTTCATGCCTCAGAAACGTCAGATTTCTGTATATTTTTTTAGTCATAATCGGATTACATGTGCAAATATATAAACCGATTTGAAAAGTTCAATTTTTTTTGTTGATTTTCAGGCACAATCGGTTTATGTTTCCAAACATAAAGACCGATTCTGATGAGCATAAAAATATAATCGGTTGTTTTGGATATTCGAGAAGACCGATTGTGCTAAATTATTTCACTTTTTCCGAAAAACTAGTCGTTGGGTTCTTTCTCTATATAAATAGACCTCATCCCCGAACATAATTTGCCTCAAACTTTCTCATTTTATTTGCTCCAACTCCATATATTCTACAACTATTCATTTCATACATCCACATACAAGCATGACATCATTTGACTCCGTCGAAATTTGGCAATCATCAAAGCATGGTACGCTAAAAGTCGAGTTGTAGATCACTTCCCCATAAGGGTAGAATCCGAAACCTTTTGGACGAAGATATATAACAAATATAGGCAAGATTGTTTGAACCCGAAGAGAAGAAGTCTTCAACAAAGCCATGATCGGCACCAAGTCATCCAAAATGCGATAGTCGCTTTTATAGCAATCCAACAACGGATTTTGAACGCTAGCCACTTTAGCTTGTCCTTTCAACAATTTGTAATTATTTTTATGGTTTATTTTACGTAATCTATTTTTATCATTTTGTAACTAACAAAGTAAGTTTATGTTGCGTTTTTGTAGCATGAAGTCGTGAAAGCGCAGTACTTTGAGGAAAAGGGAGAAGCATTCACATTTGATGAAAGCTATCACTTCATGGTTTCCAAAGTTCCGGAGTATGCCCGGGACTTTATGGTGGGAGAGTCGGACTCGGATTCCTCCGATGAAGATTGATAGTTTCGAAGTTTTTACGTAGATTTTGTGGGTGGATCTATATGTAAACCCTCACGAGACTATAACTCGCCCACTAGAATTGCCTAGGGGTTCAACGGCTTGATGCACATGCTAAGTGCATCCGTGATTCATATGAAAAAGAGTAGATTTGAAGTGAACGATAGTATAAATCAATTATTTTTTCTTACGAAAATAAAACAATCGGTTTATACATGACGCCAAAAACCCCGATTATAAGAATCAGATTTTATCTATATATACTTTAACGATTCTTGATGTCCTTCATGAATACCAAAATAGCAACCCAGAATCAGTTTACGAGTGCATGAACGTAAACCGATTATGGATAGCGTTTTCGAGAAAAAAAATCAAAATTTTTAGTTGTTCGATGTTTTGAAGATCCATTTACATTAGTTGATCTCACATCTAACATGGTTAATTAACACCTAAAATGATTAATTAACATTAATTAATCAGGGATAAAATGAGTAGTAAGAAAATAGTTGGCTAAGGAATTTTGTGAAATTAATTTCTAATGAACCTTTTTGACTAGGCCTCAAAAAATACCTCTAGGCCTCTAACTATGGAGATTTTCTAAATCTATTGTTCAATTTTTCTTACTTTCACCTCACAAGCTCACAATGGGATGAAATTTTTAAGATTCTTTAAGGGTACGTTTGGCACACGAGTATTAGCTATGCAAGACATTGACAGTTCCATGTAGTTGTAGGGTCATGCATTAAAACTACATGTAGTTCAATGTTTAGTGTTTGGCATGAAAACAAAATGGATGTAATACAAAGATGGAATTTCAATTTAAAATCTAATTACAAGAAAAATAAAAGTTTTAAATAAATAAATAAAAGAATATAATTTTTAAAAATGTAAAAAAGTTATAGAAATAATAAAATAATATTAAAAAACAAATAATAAAATGATAATAATAATTAATAAAAAACCAAAAATACATATAAAAAAATAACAGAAAAAAAAACTAAAATGAATATTTAACAAGAGTAAAATAATGGAATAACAAATAAAAAAATTAGAAATAATTTTTGTTTAATATATTAATTTTTATAAAATAAACCAACAAATCAAAAAATTATAGTAAAAATAAAACTAAGAAAATAATAATTTAATAATAATAAAAGAAGTAAATTAAAATTGAACATTTTAAAAAGAAAATTAATTATTAAAAAATTGAAAAATATAATAAAATAATATTTAAAGAATCCAAGTAAAAAAAATTAAAGCTAAACATTAATAGTAAAAAAAGAATATTTAAAAAGAATAAAATAAAATATATCTAATTATGCACACCTCAAGAGATAAATATTAAATATAGCCTTTTTGATGTAGTAGGAACTCCATGTAATTGATATTCGAATAATTAGATCGTTGTCAAATACCCAATATTGAATGCAACCCCTTGACTATTCCCTTTGACAGAACTACACCTTCTAATTACCTCTGATTTAAGCGCACCAAATGGATCCTAAGTGGTTTATAAAATTAACATTTTTTTGTTTCCTGGAAACACTTGTCTCATTAGAGCCAATAAAAAGGACCCTCAAATCAAAATACTCCTAAATAAATGTACAATTCTAGACTCACTGCGTTAATCACGCAATAAATTTTAAGTTAAAATCCAATGGCGGTTTAGCAACTTTTCTAGCATTGGTGTAATGCGGGCTCCTATTTTCTCTCTTGCAGGGGTATATTACGGGATTTTTGTTCGGAAAGACTGTCATTTCCATAAATGAACATTTGTTGTAGACAAAGAGAAGAACTTTCAGCTTTTTCCAACAGTTAAACGAATTAGAGTGCCCAGTTGGGTATTAATGATAGAATTGGTTAAAAGAATTGGAAATGCAAATGCCATTTCCAAGTATTTTTTGTAAAATTTCTGTTGTAACCTGGTTGTAAAAATTATGGCTAATAAAACATGAGTTTTACAGCCAGTTGCCAAATTTGTCCATGTAAGAATCCAGTCAATTCGGTAAGTTAAGCCTTTTTTAATTTATAATCAAATGGTGTAAAAAGAAATTCATCAATATGGAATAATCCACTGAAAGTGTCACAAAATTACATTCAAATTAATTAATATGTTCCACCAACATTTCCATCAACAATAGGATAAAAGTATAATAATAATAGTAATAATAATGGTGGTAGTAACAAAATTTTATCACTATTATTAAGTAAAAAAGTTACTTCTTGGAATGGAAAAACAATTTCAAGAGGGAATAAGTTAGTCTCATCAAAAGTGTTTTAGCTAGTCTATCCATTTATTAACTCTCTATTTTTCTTGTTCTATGCTCCATAACTAAGAAAATTGATAAAGTTGTGAGAAGTTTCTTATGGGATGATTAAAATAAGAAAATAATTCATAATATTGGTTGGAAGTTGTCTTCAAAACCAAAGAAAAAGACGGTCTTGGTATAAGAAGAACTAAACAAGTGAACTCGCTTTGTTAAAAAATGGTGGTGACATTTTGGCGTAGAGAAATATGCGCTGTGGAGGAAGACTATAGTTAAAAAAAAATTGGTGAAGCATTTACCGGTTGGGAAACTCTCCAACCCAAAGGATCAAAAGGTAGTAGCTTGTGACTTAATATATATAAAGAGCTTGAAGATTTTAACAAAAGTATTAGATTCAAGATCGGAGCGGGTAAATAAACTAGAGTTTGGGAAAATACTTGGCTTGGTGAAGGAAGATTATGTGATATGTGGCATATGAAGCTTCAAGGACCAAGGAGTTTGTGACGTCTAGTATTTATGAAGTTGGAGAAGGTTGTAGAAGGTGGGGGTTTATGTCTAGGCAAAGATACTCTAAAACCATTTCAAGTGAAGTTTTACAACTATATCAAATCTTCTTTCTTCCATATCAATTCAATAACGTGTTTTGGATAGCCAAGTTTGGGTCGAAATAATCATGGTCAATATATGGTTAAGGATGGTATTAGGAGCGAAAACCAAGGTGATCCAATTTTCCAACCGAGGTTGTATGGAGCCGAGAGTATCCTTGCAAAATCAACTTTTTTCTTTGGCTTATTTCTCATGATAGGATAATGACGACGGATAAGCTCTTAAGAAGGGGTATGAATGTTTCTAGTTTATGTTGTTTTTATGATGAGAACAATGAAACTAGTTCGCATTTATTCTATGAATGTTGGAGGACACTGATAATTTATGATTACTTTGTTGAAGGATTATATTTTTGTTAAACTTACAATTCAAATGTCATCACAAATGTAAAGTCTTGGAAGTTTAATTGGGGTGACGAAAGACTTAGTCGAGTATGGAATAACATTCTGGTAGCAATATGTTGCATATGGAGAGAATGAAATACAACAGTCTTTGAAAACAAAACAAAAAAAAAAAGTTTGATAAGCCTCATTAAAAACGTAAAATTACAAACATTCTTTTGGTCCGAATCAAACACAAAAATATTAGGTCTAACAGCAAATATGGTGCTAGCATTACGAGATTTTTTATTCCGGCCTTTGTGAGCTTGTTACTTGTTGTATTGGGTTTGACGAATTGTCCTTTACTTTTTTGTACCCGCTTATATTAATCGGGTTGAGGTACTTATTACACGTAAAGAATCCTTCAGTACACAAGCGACCACACGTATGTAATCGAATAACAGAATGGACACACGTACATAAGTCTTCAGTTCACAAGATCAACACAAGCATCCATAGGCATGTAATCGAATTACAGAATGGATTCGCCTGTGTATCTAGTTGTTGTAATCTAGTATATAGTTAGGATTTATTTGTTTACTTTGATAAGCTTTATCTCTAAATTAGATAAGCTCAAATATTATTAGGATTGAGTCAAATTGGTTGTATACGTATCTTTATCTCTTGTAATCTTCTCTATATAAATCAATGGAATCAGCACAACTCACACCAAGTGAGAAACACAAAACTCTAGTCTCTGTTAAATCTTTGATGTTATCTATAGAGCAATAGGCCCGATCCACCTTCAATCAGTTTTATTGATCCTATCCAACTTCAGATTTTTTCATTCAATCAATTTCATCAGCATGTATACTACTGTAGCTATGGATTCGTCTTCCTCGGGTGTAATAAGTGCTTATTCCGATCCATTTTACATCCACCCTTCAGACAATCCTTATGTTTTATTCTTTTCTCCAATATTAACAGGTGACAACTACTGCAGTTGGGTTCGTGGAATCACAATGGCTATGAGTGCGAAAGACAAACAAGGTTTTGTCGATGGTACTATTCCGAAACCAGCTGATAAAACTTGACTTCGTGCATGGAAACGCTGCAATGATCTTGTAAGTAGTTTTCTTTTCAACTCAGTTAACCCTGAAATTAAGTCTAGTATAATGTATATGGACTCTGCTGGTGCTATTTGGCAAGATCTGAAAACCCGCTTTGCTCATTCAAATGCGCCAAAACTCTTCCATTTGAAACAAGCTATTGCATCCCTCAAGCAAGAGTATCTGTCTGTCTCCGCTTACCATACACGTATTAAGGCTTTATGGGATGAGTTTGACTCCTTCCGTCCACGTGAACCTTGCTCATGTGGTGCTGGAAAATATCTTCTTGATAGTCACAATCAGGACCGCTTGATGAAATTCCTTCAGGGACTTCATGATCACTATGCAACTCTTCGAAGCAATGTTTTGTTGATGGATCCATTCCCTCATGTCAACAAGATTTATAATCTTGTTCGACAAGAGGAACAACAACAGAATATTAATACTAGCTCTGCTGCTCAAGTTGAATCCGCTGCTCTGAACTTCAAAGGTGATCGTCATAATCCTTTTCTGCGATCAAACAACAACAACAACAAGCGTCCCAGACCTTTTTGTGATCATTGCAACCGTTATGGACACACCAAGCAGACTTGATACAAGATACACGGCTATCCACCAAAATCCCAGGAAAGTATTTTGGCTATTCATAGCTCATCTTCAACTGCCAATCAAGTTGCGCCCAGTTTCATGCCGAACAACATACTCGTTTGCTTGCTCTATTAGGACTAGAAGGAGGAGAGCAAACACCTTCTGTCAATTTTGCAGGTAAAACTTTAGCTTTTTTACTTGAATCTTGGATCATTGATAGCGGGGCTACCCACCATGTTTGTGCATCACTCTCTTTATTTAGTTCATAATCATTAACATCAAAAAAAATATATTTGTTCAACTCCCAGATGGCTCACATGCATCAATGAAACATATAGATGAAGTTATATTCTCACCCACTTTAAATCAATCTAATGTTTATCATGTTCCGGACTTTAAGTTCAACTTAATTTCTGTGAGTCAGTTATCCAATTCTCTCAAATGTTCCATCACATTTATAAATAATTCTTGCTTCTTGCAGGACTTTCAATCGAAGAAGGAGATTGGTTAGGATAGACTCATTGCAGGCATTTATCATCTAAGTCCATCTTATGCGCTTTCAATCCTAGAAGTAATAAGCCATTCGACGTTTGGCATTGTCGTTTAGGCCATCCTAGTCTAGATCGTTTTTAAGTTTTTAGTTCGCAATTTCGATTGTATTAGTTATCATTTTAAAGGCCTCTGCAATGTATGTACACGCGCTAAACAAACGCGTCTTTTATTTAACAGAAGTGTTCTCGTTCATCTCGTCCTTTTCAAGTTATTCATTGCGACATATGGGAACTATTCACAATTCCATCCTTTAGTGGTGCGAGATATTTTTTGACCATCGTTGATGATTAAAATTTTTAGATTATTTTTTCCATTTTGTATGTAACCAATATGGTCAAAATATCATCATTATATCATTTGGGTCAAGTGATATATTCATACCTCAGATTCAAACTGCCCGCTCTGATAATGGAGCTGAATTTCTATGTAAAAATTTGCAACAATGCCGCAAATGGTGTTGATACATGAAAATCATAACCCCTTAAGAAGGCTAGGGAGCCCCCAAAGGGTGCCAAACCCAACATGAAATATAGGGGATTTGGGGACTCAAGCCCAAGTCCATTAAGAAGTATCCATGAGGTGAAAAGGATAAGGAGGGAATTAAAGGAAAATAAAGAGGTTGTATTAGAGAAGGAGTGGCATTAATGGTAATTAAAGGAGTTTAGGACATGTGGCATGATGTCATAAAAGGAGAGGCTTTTGAGAAAGTATATATAAAGAGGTACAAAGTACAATGGAAAACAAGTTCTCTCTCATACCATTCCTAAAAAGTGTAGTCATTTGGTGTAGCTAGGACGGGTAGGACAATTCACCCCTCAACAAATGGTATTATCCATCAGAAAAATTGTGTTTCTACTCCACAACAAAATGGCGTTGTCGAGCGCAAGCATCATCATTTACTCAATGTCGCTCGAGCGTTGCGTTCCCAAGCTAACCTTACTTTACATTTTTGGGGAGAATGTATCCTAGCCGCAACTTACTTGATCAATAAAATGCCATCTCCTATTTTATATCATAAACCCCCTCGTGAAATGTTGTTTAATGTTACGCCAGACTATACCAATTTACGTGTTTTCGGTTGTCTTTGTTTTACCTGTAACACTAATATTAAGCTCAAATTTGATCAACGTGCTAAACCTGGTATTTTTAGTGGCTATCCATTTAGGGTGAAAGGTTATCGAATTTATGACCTTGATAGTAAAACAATTTTCATCTCTCGTGACGTGGTTTTCCACGAAACCACTTTTCCTTATAACAGTGCTAATCTCTCAAATGATGCTCTTACAGATTGTTCCACATTACCACATACAAATGCTCCCCATTCTTCCGTATTTGATTGCTCACCTACTGCAGTACCTCAAGTACTAAATCTGGTACCTAGTGACGTTACTCAGACTAATTGTTGGATTACATGGCACACATATTAGCCACCGAGGTGGTTAGTTAGCTTATGGTGCATTCAACCGACGTGTGGAGAAGATAATTATAAGACCAAGTCATGCATAGGATTATGCATTCTGGCTAGTAACTCCGTTATTCTAGCTGGATAAGTTAGTTTACCTAGTCAATATATTTTGCTACTCTAGGTTTACTTTTGATTCAATAATCCTATAAATAGAACTCATCGTGTAACTATCATATCATCCCAAAATGATCAAACTTTCTGGAGATCATAATCTATTTTTCCCTATTGGGTTTCTCCGTGGATGTAGGTGTTAGTGCCGAACCACGTTAATGGCTTCGCCTTCTTTATTTCTGTTTGATTTGCTTTCCGTTTAATCGATGATCCGTCTCGATACCCATAATTTATTATGGTATCAAAGCAGGCTATTTGCGACGAGTCATTGACCGCGCATTTACTCCGCTTCACCCGATTTATTGTCCACGTGTTAGACCCAACGAGGCTACACGTGAGGGGGCGTGTTGAGATTATTAGTCCCACATTGTTGGGTTATCTTAGATCCTGCGGTTTATAATCTCTTAGGGCCTCTCCACTCATTGCCAATTGGTTTTGAGTTGGATGCCCGTATTCTAACATGGTATCAGAGCGGGGAGATCCGCTCATATTGCTTCCGCTACAAAATTAAAATCTTCATTTTTGCACCTATCAGCATTTTTTTTTTGGTTTGATGTTTATCAGTACGTTGAAATTAATAAGATGTTTACATGGTGCTCATATTTTCTCTACTACCCATATTTCTTAAGGTAGTATCTTGAATAACAGGGAAGTTCAGCAAATTTAATTTTCTTGTCATTAAAATTGGGTATCGAACTTTGGAGAAGGATTAGTGTCTTTCTTCCGTTCTTCCCTTTTGTTTGCATCTAAACTAGTCGATGCTCTTTCTGTTTTGAAGCCATCAAACAGTAAAGAGATGACATAGTATTCACGATTTTGCATATAAGATTCGTGTGTTCTAAAATCTTCATCTGAAGTATTTGGCTCCTTGATATAGATCAGGTAATAATTATTTCATTGATTTTCATTTTCTTCTTCGCTGCTATTATATCTAGCAATTGATTTAATCAAACACGTCGTGGATGATCAAGTATATACATTCATTGGAATTTATTTCTTCCTTGTTTTTTTTTGTTTGCCAAGAGTTCAATCCCGAAAACTTCTCTCCATTTTTCGGAAAATTTTCCAAAGAGTATTCCGTTTTCCGGATATCTTGTTCATCTGTTTAACAAGGCTATCTCACTGAGGTTTTGCTTTCTCAAGACCGAATATTTTCATGTACACAGTTGGATTCTCCAATATGTGGTTTCAAACCCACGTTCAATCCATGGGTCTATTTTATTCGCTCATGTCGATACAAAGAACATGATATTCAATTAATATTTTTCCATTGTTCACGGCAAGATATTCTCTTAATATCAATACTCTTCGCCTAATTTTTATGGCAATTATGAGTATTTATCTCCATTTTTCGAAATCCTTGCCCAAATCTGGTGATCAATTCATATATTATGGAAGTTTCCATATTTTCGGATTTTCCATCTTTTACTGGATATCCATCCTTAATTTCTGAATATTTACGGAAAATATTATCTCATTTAAAATTTTGGTAACATCATTTTGTTATAGTAAACTTCCCTTCTTCCTTTTTATGTTTCTGGAAAACATAAGTTTCATTCCGTGAAACTCATAGCAAATAGTTTTGGTGTTCTTCGCAAGCTAACACGTAGAACTATCAGTCTCAATTACTTTTCTTCCACCATAGATCAGCAATGGTCCGCATCTATAGCCATTGCAGTGGTTCTTGTTGTCCAATGAAAGGAACATGTTCATCAATAAAGCAGTCTTTTCTGTATTCAAGCAAAGATGTTGAGTTTGAAATCAATTATCATCAACTTCATGAGTTCTTTATCATAGTTATTGACTATGGATATGGATCTTCGTAATCAAATGGGAAGTACCCTTCAAAAGAAGGCGATAACATTGCTTGGTCAATACTCTTTACCACTGATTCAGCAGGTAGTGTTCCACAATTTTTCTTTTATTGTCAAGATCAGATGATGGATTTATCTCAATATCCTAATCATAATCTGAAACATATCTTTCACCAATATTGGTTTTGATCGATCAAATCGATTCGTCATCTTTTATGCTTTTCCAGCATAAGTTCCAAGGAGACAATAATGTTTTTTTTCTTCTTGAGTATGATCAGTTCCACTATCTACTGGAGCTTCTCCTAGTTTCTTAAACTACATTTCTGAGTTCTACTATACCATTGTCATGGAGATGTACAATACCCATCACCTTGTACATACATCATCTTTGAATTCCAACTCCAGTTTTCAATCACTTATAAAGAGAAATGGTTTGTCATTCTACACAGAGATCTTACCTGTCGAAGCATCAACAAATTGTTTTAGCTATTGATAACTTTTTGAAATTATAGTTTTCATTTGTGACAAATTTCTTAAACAACCATCTGTTGATTCTATTCCAAGCTGTTGGTTGTCTACAATATCTTGTCTTGGTTAAAAAAAAAAAAATTAAAAAAAAAAAAAAATCAACAAACCAAGATGTCTCGTCTACAATGGACAATACCAAAATGGTGCTGCTAAAATGAAGACTGTGAAAAGAAAAGAAGGCAAAGGAGCCTAAATCAAGTTGCTGGCGTAAAAAAAAAATTTAAGCTCATAAAGTTCAACTGCCACTTCCAAGTACGTGAATGAAGCATCCATGCCATGGTCGAAGTACGTCATACAAAGTTTCGTTTATAAGGTTTCTTTTCAAGATATTGTCCAAGTTGCACACTTAATTTCTCTCTGTGTCCAACTTGAGGGGGGTGTTGGATAATATGGCACACATATTAGACACCGAGGTGTTCGAGGTGGTTAGTTAGCTTATGGTGCATTCAACGGACGTGTGGAGAAGATAATTACAAGACCAAGTCATGCATGGGATTATGCATTCTGGCTAGTAACTCTGTTATTCTAGCTGGATAAGTTAGTTTACCTAGTCAATGTATTTTGCTACTCTAGGTTTACTTTTGATTCAATAATCTTATAAATAGGACTCATCGTGTAACTATCATATCATCCCAGAATGATCAAACTCTCTGGAGATCATAATCTATTTCACCCTATTGGGTTTCTCCGTGGATGTAGGCGTTAGTGCCGAACCACGTTAATGGCTTCGCCTTCTTTATTTCTGTTTGATTTGTTTTCCGTTTAATCTATGATCCGTCTCGATACCCATAATTTATTACTAATGTCATTCCATCAACTCCAATATCCATTACTAGTGCTATTCCAACCACTTTTCCAATAGAACCAACTCATCGTCCCGACGCTCCAGTGGATGTTCTATTTTCTGCACCTTCATCGACAAATGTTCCTAAATCTTCTTCATCAGTTTCCACAACTGGTGTTAACGCACCTGCTTCTCCTGATATCAATTCTAGGCCTGTCCGTAATAGACAACCACCATCATACTTAAATGATTATATTTGCTTTGCGACCGATTGTACTTTAACTTCCTCATATCCTGTCACTCAATATTTGTCTTTTGATAAATTTACATCTTCTCATCAGGTTTTCCTTGCTCGTGTACTTACAACTGAGGAACCTAAGTCATTCTCGGAAGCCATGAAATATCCCCACTGGAGAGAAGCCATGCCTAAAGAGATTGCCGCAAGAATAGCCAACGGAACTTGGATTCTGACGGACTTACCACCTGGAAAATCACCAATAGCTTGTAAATGGGTCTATAAGGTGAAATTTCATTCCGACGGTTCCGTTGGCCATTATAAAGCACGATTAGTAGCGAAAGGTTACACTCAGCAGGAAGGAGTAGACTACGTTGATACATTTGCACCCGTTGCGAAGCTTGTCACTGTTCGTGTTCTCCTTTCTGTAGTTGTTATTCGTAATTGTTTACTGCATCAGTTAAATATCAACAATGCTTTCCTCTAAGGTGATCTTGACGAAAAATTCTACATGAAAATTCCTCGAGTTTCACTAAAAAGGGTGATACTCGTGTTTGCAGGCTTACCAAGTCTCTTTACGGCGTTAAACAAGCATCACGTCAGTGGTTTAGTAAATTCTCTTTGGCGCTTCTTGCTGAAGGTTTCACTCACTCCTCTTCAGGTCGTTCCTTGTTTACTTATCATCATCAGTCAACTTCAGTTTTTGTTCTTATCTTTGTCGACGACATAATCATAACATGAAATGATGACTCTTTTATTCGCTCTCTAAAATCACGTGTTGCCTTTCATTTTTCTATCAAAGATCTTGGCAGACTTTAGTATTTCTTGGGAATTGAAGTTTATCATTCTGGCAAGGGTTATTTTTCTCTATCAAAGGAAGTATGTCCTTGATATCCTAAAAGATTCAGGCCTCACTGGATCACGCACTTCTCCATTCCCTATAGAACAACATTTAAAATAGTTTCCCACTTATGGTACACCATTATCATACCCTAGTCAATATCATCTCTTGATCTGATGGTTGTTGTGTCTTACAGTCACTCGTCCCGATATAACATATTATGTCAATTATCTTAGTCAATTTATGCAACGTCCTTCGTTATTTAAAAGGGACTATTGGTCACGGTATTTTTTTATCATCTTCTAGTTGTCTTTCTCTCCGAGGATACACTGACTCTGATTGGGAAGGATATCCTCTAGCGCGTCGCTCTACAACAGGTTATTTCACTATGTTGCGTGATAGCCCTTTCTCTTGGAAATCAAAGAAACAACCAACTGTTTCCCGGTCTTCAGCAGAGGCCGAATACCGTCCTCTTGCTAATGTTACAACTGAAATGCAATGTCTGAAATACTTATTTCATGATCTTCGTATATCTGTCCCTGGTTCTATTTCAATTTATTGTGATAATCAGGCTGTTATTCACATTGCCTAAAATCTTGTATTCCATGAACAGAGAAAGCATATCGAGATTGATTGTCATTTTGCCTGTGATAAAATGCTCTCTGGCCTTATCTCGCCTACCTATATTCGTTCATCAGATCAACTTGCGACATATTCACAAAACCGCTTGGAGCTAAGCAATTTTCGTCGTCTTGTTAGCAAGTTGGGCATCCGTTCTATTTCACCTCCTGCTCCAACTTGAGGGGGAATTACACGTAAAGAAGCCTTCAATCCACAAGCGACCATACATATGTAATCTAATAGCAGAATGGAAACACGTACAGAAGTCTTCAGTTCACAAGATCAACAGAAGCATCCACACACATGTAATCGAATAACAAAATGGATTCGCCTGTATATCTAGTTGTTGTAATCTAGTATATAGTTGGGATTTATTTTCTTAGTTTGATAAGCTTTATCTCTAATTTAGATAAACTCAAATATTATTAGGATTGAGTCAAATTGGTTGTATACGTATCTTTACTCTTGTAATCTTCTCTATATAAATCAATGGAATCAACACAACTCACATCAAATAAGAAACACAAAACCCTAGTCTCTGTAAAATCTTTGAGTACTCCTCTTAACCTCTTGTTCCAATGATTTTTTTTCTTTAATCGATCAGAAGAAAACTAACAGTAATAAGGAACAATTTGTTTGACCTATAGAATCCGATCCCCAATTCTTCCAAGTAAATTCATCATAATATAATATTCCAAATATAAGTCCATTAGACAATTTATCTTGATGAAGAATAAACCAAGATACTATGAAGAAGATAGAAGGGATCAACTATGAGAGTTGACACAGTGTAGTTGGATCAACTGGTACAGTTGACACGATGTGAATGGATCAACAAGTATTGTTGATACGATAGTACGGTGTTTATGAAGTAAACTTGGGCTGCAAGTTTTACTTGTTTTAGAAGTTTTTTACGTGAGAATTTTCTAGAAGAGTCTTTGTTAGAGTTTGTTTATGTTAGGAAAGTGTTTATTACTTGAGAGTCAAGTTTGTAAACATATAAATAGGTTGTTGAGCCATGAGTTTGAAACACACCAATTAAGAGAAGTATTTTCGAGTTATTTTTTCATATTTTCATTAAGTCTTTGATATCAGATTTTCAACATCTAGTATCAGATTCTAGGGCCGTGGGTATGAGTTATTGAGTTGAAGAAGATGACAAGTTTAAGTTCAATTAAGATGTCGGTATTTGAAGGTAAAAACTTCGAACATTGGAGGTTGCATATGGAGAATATTTTCATATACCAAGAGGTATGGGATATTGTGAAAGATGGTTATGTAAAACCAGTAGAAGGAACAGTAGTTGAAGCACCTCAACAAGCAATTTTAACAGAAAACAAAAAGAAGAATTATAAAGCTACATATATTCTTCATTAGGGTATTCATGAATCTCTCATGGATAGAGTTATCAATATTAAAGAAGTTAAAAGAGCATGAGATGGTTTGATAAGCTATTACAAAGGATCTGACAAGGTCAAGAAGGTTAGATTACAAACCTTGAAGAGAAATTATGAATTATTGCAGATGGAAACTGAAAAAGCGGGGGTCTGACAACACCATCCAATATTTCGCTTACCAATCTGTATGGACTAACTCTGAAATACTTTGCTAGAGAATAGACTAGACAGTCAGACTCAATCTAGATAAAAGTATCTCAAGGAGTTAATATCTCTCTCTTGATTTGATTTTTACTCAAGCTAAAAACAATAGCGAGTCTTTATCAAATACAAGGAATACTTGGACGGTACCAAAGACCAATGTCAGAGGATCAATCAATATCAATCAACAACCAAAGTTTGGATTTCCAATTGATGATCACAAACGCACAACCTGCATTATTTCAATTATATAAAATATAATGCGGTAAAGAAATAACACAGACACCAGAAATTTTGTTAACGAGGAAACCGCAAATGCAGAAAAACCCCGGGACCTAGTCCAGATTGAATACACACTGCATTAAGCCGCTACAAACACTAGCCTACTGCAAACTAACTTCGGACTGGACTATAGTTGAACCCCAATCAGTCTCCCACTAATTCAAGGTACAGTTGTACTCCTACGCCTCTGATCCCAGTAGAATACTGCACATTTGATTCCCTTAGCTAATCTCACCCACAACCAAGAGTTGCTGCAACCCAAAATCACAGACTTGATAATAAACAAATCTGTCTCACACAGAAAATTCTATCAAAGGATAAATATGTCTTCCACAGATAAAACTTGTTCCGTCTTTTGATATAAAATCAAGGTGAACAGGAACCAATTGATAATCCGGTCTTATATTCCCGAAGAATAGCCTATATTAATCAATCACCTCTCTACAATCCTTCCTGACTACACAAGCAGATTGTCGAGGAATCACAAACAGTGAGACGAAGATGTTTGTGACTTCTTTATCTTGCCTATCGGAGAACTCTCACGATCTCAAGTCAATCAATCGATTGTACTCGGACGATAGAAGATGCAAGATCAGATCACACAACTACGATAAAGTAGTATCGGTCTGGATTCACAAACCCAATGAAGTCTTTAAGTCGTTAACCTGATTTTAGAGAAGAAAATCAAAGGTTAATGGAGATCGACTCTAGCGAGCGCACTAGTAGCACACAGACGTGTGAGGATTAGTTTTGCACAATGCTAGATGTCTCCTTTATATAGCCTTCAAATCAGGGTTTTGCCTTAGTTACAAAGCAATCCTTATTCACCGTTAGATGAAAACCTGATTTAGATTCAAGCTAATATTTCTCAACCGTTAGATCGAAAACTTAGCTTGTCACACACACTTGGGTAGACGTTTACTGGGTTCGTGAAAACCATTCCCAAACGTGTACGTGTATGTTGGTTCAACATAGTAACCCAAAAGGTTAACCATATGAGAATTTCATATTAACCTTGTTCTTCTTCACCATAACTAGTTCAATTGACTCAAATGATCTAGTTAAAGAGTTGTTCAATTGCTATGAGATCTTATGTAACTACACAAGACACAATTGAAACAAAGATGATTCGATTCGATTGAATCGGCTCATGAACATTATAGCCACGGTTTGCATAAAGCATTCCTTAGTAATTTAATGTTTCATGTTCAAAGCAATCTTTAGATCATAACCTCTTAAGTTCACAAACAAGTTCGCGGACTTAAGTTAATCGGTTGAGTTTTCAAAACTCAGCAGAAATTCTCAAAAAGAGAACTTCCGCCACTTCGCGGACTGAGTTCTCGGACTTAGCACACAAACGAGTTTTGGAAAATCCAGCGGAAATTCTCGGTCGAGAACTTCCGACAGTTCGCAGACTGAGTCTGAGGACTGGGTTCGCGGACTTGGCAAGCCAATTCCACAATCCTCCCGATTTCTCTTGATCAACAAAGTTCGAAGACTTCGGTTCAAGGAATACAAGGTTATGTAATCTAAACTCTCATTTCAATCATTGAGACATTCTCAGAGGACGCTATGTAGCCGTTATTCACAGACCGATTCACGTCAGAGCAATTCTCAAAGTGATTGAAACTTTTCATGACTTTCGTCACTAGGTGAAGATAAACTTGATCAAAGCGAAACGCTTTACCAGCACACGATTTCGAGATAAAAGATAAGCAATGAATGCTCAGCTCGAAATGTCAAATGTGTATGATCGAGTCTATATAGCATACGACTTTTGTCTCATAAGAAGTAGGAGATAGAAGAGATAGACTTTTGAGTGATAGATAAGTTCAAGTCTCCACATACCTTTTTATTGATGAAGTTCCACGGTTCCTTGTATAGATCTTCGTCGTTGTATGATGAATCTCCATGAAGTCCTTGAGCTCAACTACACTTTTCTATCCTAGTCCGAGACTTAGCTATGTAGGCTAGAAATCAAGACTTATAGTTTTGATCACTAACATTGACAAACATGCTTGAGATAGCAACACATGCGAGGTTGACCGATCTATGCTCTAACAATCTCCCCCTTTGTCAATTTTAGTGACAAAACTATGAATACATATGGAATACAAAAAAGATAAACTTTAGTGGCTCCCATTCCATAGGCTAATCTTCAACGTTCCTTGAAATCTTCGTCCTTCCAAGTACTCCAATGATCCCAAAGGTTGTAAGTTTAGCACCATCGCTGTTGAAGATCCGTAGCTATAACAATGAGTGAAATCGAGATTCTCGATCATTATTATACGGTGTCATAGTATTATTATATAACATCAAATTCCAATTGTATCACGACTTTAACAATAATACTATGATGATATGTATCACTCCCCCTTAGTCAATACTCCATCTTGATCATGGAAACCACTCCCCCTTACACAATGATCCGAAAACCAAATGTATTCGTAGTGTGAACTACAATATTTCTCCCCCTTTTTGTCAATAAAATTGACAAAGGTACAAGAATGGGATCATAATGAAATTTCCACAAGAGACATTTCATGACCAAAAGAAAAATACATACCAACTTAATTTAGATGCAATCTAATAGCCGAAGCTAACAACATTCATCAAGGAGTTTTAAGATACAAGATAACCCCTATAAAATTCCACAGCCGCACTCTCCGCAAGATATTCCTACACTACACCCCTCATATGATTTCATTGTTGATCAACTCATTTTTAGGTTTACACTCTTAATTTTATTGATTAATTTTTGAATGTTCTTACAAGAAATATAAAGAAATCAAGAATGATCTCTGCTTTGGACTTTCTCTCTCATATTTACTTGATTCTTACTCAAAAAGATCTCTCCCGCTCTTTACAACTCGAATGACTATTTATAAGGAAATACATAGTGGATGACAGCTAATTTGTCCTTTATTTTCGGATGTGGTTTGCGACATTCTCGCAACCTTACAAGTGTTAATTTCTCAAGCTCTCTAATTTTCGCAAGACTATCACATTTTTCTCATGATCCTTGCTGACGTCGTTTCTGAAATTGTTCTGCGACGCTATTGTGCAATACCATTGATAATTTCGCTGAGACATAATTGTTGCGAGATTCTGATCCTAATGGTGTTTATCTTAATGGTGTTTATTTCTTCGAGAAGTAAATTTTCTTTATATACTCTTCTCCCTCCCTCTTTCCACTTTTCTTTTTACTTTCTCTTCTATTTTTATTCTCTCATCTCTGCAACTCTGTTATTCTTCTGCAAATTCTGCTGCTGTAATTTTTTCTTCCTTCAATTCTTTTACTTTCCATACATTCCCATACTCTATATTCAACCATGGCTCCAAGTGGTCATAGATATGAGAAGAATCTACAATATGTCCAAAAAGATCTTGCTAATAAAGGTCTTACACTCTCCCCCATCCTGGTGTGAATGCCAAATCAATTCTTTCTGTCAAGATTTTCTCCAATCAAAATTGTGATGATCAATCAATCATAATTTCGCTAGGTCAAATTCTCGCAGGTCTCCCTATTCCTCTTTATAACCCAGACATTCCTTTATTTTATGAAATTCTCGCTCATCCGGGGTTTTCGCGATCCATTTTCCAACTAAGTGGGGACTGCATCCGTCTGATGCTAGAGTTCGCTAATCGTGGTGCTGGTAGAGGATCTATTTACTCCAATGAACTTAGGGATCCAAAATTCGCAGACCTAGAGATAGTTTCTGAGAAATATACAGTGGAGAATTTCTTTGAAAACTACGAACTTATCTCCATGAAGAAAGAGAATACTCGCTGGGGTATTCGATTAAGAAGAAAAGATAACATTGATGAAGCCAAAATTCTTATGCAAGATATTGACTGTCATTCTGGTAAAAACACAACTCCTCGCCAATCCAAAGATGACAAATGGTGTGTGTTTCCTTTAATGCTAAAGGGTCCTTACATTGCTGGATCAAATGTTCTTCCTGCGAATCTCGCTGCATATCAACCTTGGGTTTTCTCCTGGCCCGAGAAGGAGAAAGAGGTATACTTCTCCCCTTTAACTCATTTTATACTTCTTTATTGATTTTTACTATTCTGTTCGCTAACTCTTGCGATATTCCGCAGATCCAAAAACTAAAAGATAGTTATAACAGGACTGGGAAATCTAGTACTCTGTTAGATCTTCGCTCATACACAGATGAGGTAAGAAAATTTCTTTTATGACTTTAAATAGTACTGTTACTTCTATGCTTCCATTTCTTATTTCTATCTGTGTGTGAAAGTTATTGCTGAAGTAGAAGAATCTGTTGATGCTGCGAAGATTGGTGATAAAGGTAAAGGTACTCTTCGCAGGGAAAAATCAACTGGTCCTCCTCCAAAGAAAAGTTCGTTCTCCTTCTCCTTCAAATGTTCTTCCTAACGAAAGTTCTGAAAATGATAAGGGTGATGAAGATAACGATGATCTTGCTGCAACTGAAGATTCTCCACCTGAATCTTCTATGGCTAAGCTTTCTGGCCTTTTTTCTGATTCTCTACAAGGGATGGGAGATATCCAATTCGCAAATACCTGCAAAGCTCTCGATACCCTTTGTGATGTCCCTTTACTGGATGGTGATAACTCTCTTCGTGGAGTTTCTAGATCAGTGACTCCCGACTTCTTGCATTCTCTCAATAGTCTGGTATACTTTTATCTTTTTACTTTTTCATTATTATAACTCAAAAGCTCTTTTTATATTAATATTTTTATTTCTTTATTTTCGCAGGCTGGAAAAGATTCTTTTGCTGTTGCCTCAGATCTAAAGAGAAGACGCGAAAATCTTGAAAAGAAGAATCTTCAATTTCGCAAAGAATGATGACTTGGAATCTGAAGTTAAAAGTCTTCACGAGAAAAATAGGCAATTAGAAATTGATTCTTCCTCATATAAGAATAAAATTTCTAGTCTTCAACAAGCCAATAATCAGCTTTACGGTATGTTGCTTTTCTCTTTTCTCTTTATTCATTCATCCTGTTGTTTTATCTTATTTAAATGATCCTTTTCGCAGACATTTATGGTCTTTCTGATGAAGCTACCCTTCTTCGCTCATTTCCTAATGCCTTGGATAATGATACCCTTCTTGAACGCCTTAACAATTCTTTAAATAGCTTCTCAAATGATAGAATTTCATCTCTTTCTCTAAATGAACTTAGATCGAAATTTTGCCTCTTAGAGATTGATCATAGATCCAGTTTAGGCTTAGCCAACAGATTTAAGCGTCTCCTTATTGATTCCAAAGAGAAAACCAATGAATTAAGAACCAAAATTAGCAGTCTCATAGATGATAAGGATCGTATCTCTGATCAAGGTGCCAAGGATTTAGCGAAATTCCAAGAGGCTCTCCTTGAAGTTCAACTTGAGCGAGATGAAGCTAACCGCAAGAATATTGAACTCTGCGAAAGGGAAAATCAAATTCGTTCTCGTCTTCTCATAAGTAGTGAGGATGAATTTGTCTGGGCTGCGAAAATTTTAGATGATGCTAGAAAAGATTTAAGCGTAAATGTTAGTCTCCAAGTTGAACATACAACCTTGATTAGAGACATGATTTCTGACAGAGAAGGTTGCTAATTGCTCTTCTTTACTAATCTTTTGCTTATTATGAATTTTCATCAAATTAATAATTGATTGCCTTTTATTCGCAGATTCTGAAAATAAATATCGTGAAAGGATTGAAGAACTTGAAGTTGAAAAGAAGGAACTCGCAAAGAATCTTTCTTCTCGCAACGACAAGTATTCTAGATTGAAGAATCAAATCATAATCACTATTGAGAATTTTAAGAATGACGCTATGCATTTTCGCAATCAAACCATCCAGATGGTTTGTGATGATCATAATATCCCTCATTCTGATTATCCTTGTCTTTTAGAAGAAATCCCACAAAATACTCCCAGTTTGATTATCTCTGATAGTGACGCTGACGATGAAGAGTCTGATAGTGATGGAAGTTTTGATGGTGATAAAGATTCTGACGCGGATGAAGAAGGAAACAAGTCTAGTGAAGATAATGAGGATTAACCAAGAAATATTCTTTACTTCTTTCTTTGATTCTTTGTAATACTTGTACACTTATTGCTTCTTTCTGTATATTTGCGTTTCTTCCATTTTAACCTGCATGAATGAAAACAATTCTTCTTTGCAATACAATTAATCAATATAATTATTAATTCTTGAATTTTTGAGTAAATCTCTCATATGGAGATAAATAACATTTTTTAATTTCATACATTCCCATACTTGCCTCTGTTATTTAAACCTAAATGAGAGATTTCATATAACTTTTCCTATTGTATAATTTCGCAGCCTTTTGCGAAGTCATTTTTGTTTCTTTTCAAAATCCCATTCCTGTGTGGTCTTATTTTTTCTTCCTAATTAAAGGTCTTATTATGCCACCTCTTGTCATTGCGACAAAATCGCATGACGTCCTTGCAATTTCATGCAAAAACCCATTGATCTTGCCTTAACTTTTTCTTTTGTATTATGGCTTCTTCAGGAATGTTGCGACAATATGACAGGCCTAAATATTCTTGCGAAAATAAATCCCCATGACATTTCCGTCGTGCGACGAAATCGCAGGACGTCTTCGCATTTTCATGCGAAAACCCATTGATCTCGTCTTATTTTTTTTCTTTTGTATTATTGCCTCTTCAGGATTGTTGCACAAATATGACAAGCCTTAATATCCTTGCGAATAAAAAGCCTCATGACATTTGCGTCTTAAGACACTTATCAGCTCCCTAATGGAGGGTGCCGCCCTTATCTCCCCCTGGTTTCCCCTTCAAGGAGGCATACTTCTACCATACAAGGTTAGCTACTCCCATCCAGTCTTAACAACAACCAGTTGTTTTGGCAGCCTCTTATCCCATTTACCTATAGGGTTTATGGTTACGAGACTGCACCCTAAGTGGGGTTTTCTTCAGGCCGAGTGCAGTATAAGCCAAGACTTGTCAAGAATGGCAAGGACGCTTCAAACGCCCTCGACACCCTTGACTCAACCGTGTACCTCGGCGCCTTGATCAGATTCTGCACTCCTTGAGAGAGTCCTTATTACCTTAATCTCCCAATCTAAGTCATATGTTTAAGTTGAGAATCTAAGGTGCCTCTCCCGGATGGGCTTTATTGACCCCAAATCTCCATGACTCAGGTTCCGGTGGCGGTGTAGCCTTTCCCTGAGCCATGTAATAGGTAACCCCTAATATGACGTACTTTAGGTCTTACATTTGCCTCTTGCGAAATTTTATTCGCGAACTAGGGTGTACGCCATAAAGGTTCGCCTCTTTCTCTTTTGTCATTCTTTTCTGATTATTTTTGTAAAATTCATTATCTCTGCGAGAGTCTCGCAATTCATAATATTGTATCTTAATTTCGCAATCTCAATTTTGTTGTTCAATCAAATGTATTTTTGAGAATTTTACTTATTGCGAGATTATCGCAACAACTTTATCATTCATACATTTTTTGCTTTTATTACTTTTGCCCTCCTCTGCTTCTTTATGATTTTCTGCTACTGCTTCCTTGGTAATGGTATGTTCATCCTTTTTATCCTGAGCTAGCATTGATTTTGTAACATCTCTTCTCCTTTCTTTTCGATTATATCCACCATCAACTTCTCACTTCTTTGTACATCCTTGATTTTGTGTCGCCAGTTTTCCTTCTTGTTTGCTCTTCCTTCGCAAGATTCTATCTCAGTTTCATAACATTTCTTTCCTTCAACCAATCTCCCTGTATGATTCCTACACCATTGGGGTGAGGGAATTTGATGCATTGATGGAAAGTTTAAGCTACACCTAGAATGCCATGTAGCCAAGGTCGACCAATTAACGCATTGTAGGGTGATTCTACATCAACAACACAAAATGAGATTTTAAAAGATATGTTGATGGTATAAGATCATCATATCTTCCACCCATGGTTTTATAAGTATGATAAAATAAGATGTTCACAGAGCTTTCAGTATCGACTAGAATTCTATTGATTGCCCATGAATCTTCAACTTCATCATCCTCATCTTCTTTCGGTTTTGGATTAATTTCTAATTTTATTACCAATGGATTGTCATGCACCTCTTCTCCTTCGGGAATTTCTTCTGCGGTAAAAGAAATGATCTGTTTCTGCCATTCCTCTAATCGCGAGATTTTCGCAATATTCATAATTTCTCTTCCATTATTATCTCTTGCGAACACTCTACTCAAAATATTATCATGAAAATCTTCAATTATCTTATATGAATGTACAATAGAGTGACAGAATATATTTTTTTGCTTTTTGCACCAACTTCTATGAAGAATGTTTCTTTCTTTTTCATCGTACTCACTTTGTGATGTTCTGGCGGTGGTGGTAATGGCTGAGGTTGCGGATGCCCTACCAGAAAGTCGTTTAGTTTTCCTTGATATATCATTCTCAAAGTAATTCTCTTTACATTTCTGCAATCGTTTGTGGTATTTCCATGAAAATGATGATAAGAACAAAATTCATGACTTCTGTGATTTGGAGGTGGTTCCGTTCCCATATTCCCTTGTGTTGGTATATTCTCCATCAAGATTATAGCTTCCCATATCTTCTCCACACTTGCATTTAGAGGTGGCATCTTGATTTCTTCCCATACTACCTTGTGACCTCCTTGTCCTCTATTAAAGTTTGGTCTTTGAACTCCATAAGTTTCTTGCGGTTGATCGAGTCTTTGAATCTTGTTATTTCCTCCACGACTATAGAAATTTCTTTCTCTTTCATACTCTTCTTGATCTCGACTCCCCAAAGCTACCAACTTCTGCTGATTGTTACCTGTCACCTTTTCTTGTTGTACTTGCGAAGTATTCGCCACTGTGTTTATCAGCTTGGGTAATAAGCTTGCATTCGTTGTTTGTGAGCTGGTGTTCGCAACTGGATATGATTCCATTTCATTTTGTCTTTCCTCTAAAGCAATGTATTCTTCTTGAAGTTCTCGCAATTCAGTCATTGTAATCGTATTCTTGACTCTGAAAATTTGGACATACAACAGGTTTGTTGCAAACATAGCATTGATAAATGATAATATGAGATATCTCTCATCTACACGGCCATCCATTTCGCTACACATAGTTCTCCATCTTTTAGTCAAGTGTTTCAAACTTTCGCCAACCCTTTGCTTTAATCCAAACACATCTTCTATACCAGGTCGTGAGGAATTGTTACTTATATATGCCCCCAAAAATGTAGTCTGCAAATGATTAAATGAAGTTATTGTATTCTTTGGCAAACCTTCAAACCATTTTAACGCTTCTCCTATTAAGCTGGATGCGAAATATTTGCACAATACCGCATCATGATTTTCCCATTGTAACATGCACCTCACATAAGATTTAATGTGTTGAATTGCACAAGTTGTTCCATCGAAAATGCTGGTTAATGCAGGCAAATTGCATTTCGGTGGTATTCCTCCTAATTGTACTTCCCTTGTAAATGGAGTTTTCGCAGCTTCTTCTATTGCTTCATCCAATTGCATTCTACCTACTTCTCCTCTGTTATTTAGCATTCCCCTCATTTCTTCTAATTCTTTCAAGATTTTTTTATTTACTCCTGAATCTTGACCCATTGGTCTCTTTAATTTTGCTTCTCTTCTTCTGCATTCACGCCTATCTTTTCTTGCGAAATTTTGTATCTCTTCTTCATTATCCTCATCTCTCCTTCTTCTGCGATTCTCTTCCTCATCCCTATCTTGAATTCGCAAATGATGACGTCGTTCATTTTTCCCTCCATAATTTTGTTCATTTCTTATCAATTTAATTCGCTGTCTTTCATCCATTCTCTTTATTCTATCATACTCTTCATTGAGATTATCGTTATTCCGGTTTTGTATACGCCTTCTTTCCCGATTGTCATGATTGTTTTGGCGAATTGTCTCCTGAAACTCTTGTTCTTCCATTTCCGCTCTCAATGTTTCACGTTCACAGATTAAACGTGCTTGTTCAGCATTATGTCTTTCAATTTCTTCTTCAATCGTCTGTTGATTGAGTTTCTCTCACATGTAAAATTCTTCTTCCTTCCTCTTGATTTCCTTCGCCATCTTGGTTATTTTGTCTCTGATTTTGCCCGTTCTCTTGATTTCCTCCAATTTGCCCATCATCAAAAGTTTCATTTTGTGGAATGTAACGATCATCAATTCTTTCTCTATTTTCGCGATATTCTTCATTAGGATTTGACATTTCTTCTTGAATATTGTTTCCAGCATTGATCGCGGGTGAATTTTTCCTCATTTCTCTTCTAGTCGATCTGGAATATGATTTTGTAATACTTCTCGATCTTCTATTCTTCAATCTGATATTCTCCATCCTTAATTCGTGATTTTGTCTTTTTTCAATTCGCACGTTCTTCTGCCTCAGCTCTTCTTTCTTCATGTATTCTTCGTCTCAATGTTTCTAACGCTCCAATTTCCTCACCTCCATGAATTATTCCTTCATCTGCTTCTTAATTTCTCTCTTCCTATATGTAATTTCTATTTTGTTGCTCTTCTTCTATTTCTTCTGCTGAATTTGATCGCCAAGTGTGTACGCTCACTCTGTCATAATCTGTATTCCTCTCTTGAACTAGTGTTTGTTGAATTGGCGATTGAATTAGATTTTCTCTATTATTTCTCATTCTAGTAGATTCTCCCATTTCACTTCTTTCTCTTCCAGCAATTCTTTTGCTTCTTCTAATAGTAGTCGGTTGTTCGGATGTATTTCTTCTTCTAGCCATTTCTTCAATGCTAACAGTATTTAAAGAAATTATGAAAAATTCTTAATCAATTACTTTAAATTTTCACAAATCTCAATATCAATCTTTAGATTTTTCTAGAATAATCTTCAACTCGTCCCTGTTTCTAGCGCCATTATGTAGTTGCAGGAAATCCTACACTACACCCCTCATATGATTTCATTGTTGATCAACTCATTTTTAGGTTTACACTCTTAATTTTATTGATTAATTTTTGAATGTTTTTACAAGAAAGATAAAGAAATCAAGAATGATATCTGCTTTGGACTTTCTCTCTCATATTTACTTGATTCTTACTCAAAAAGATCTCTCTCCCTCTTTACAACTCGAGTGACTATTTATAAGGAAATACATAGTGGATGACAGCTAATCTGTCCTTTATTTTCGGATGTGGTATGCGACATTCTCGCAACCTTACAAATGTTAATTTCGCAAGATCTCTAATTTTCTCAAGACTATCACATTTTTCTCATGATCCTTGCTGACGTCGTTTCTGAAATTGTTCTGCGATGCTATTGTGCAATACCATTGATAATTTCGCTGAGACATAATTGTTGAGAGATTCTGATCCTACAATTACCATTAAGCACAAGTTCAAAAGAACTCTCCCCCATTTGATGTCATTCCCGAGAGAACAACAAGAGCGACCTTAATTTCGAAAGAAAAGAATGATTTTTTATTGGACACCAAAAACCATAGGAATGATTTTCTATATCCAAAGCTCAACCAAATTAACCACAAGTAAACCCATGATTAATTCAATTGGAATATGCAACTAAATCAAACCACAAAAGTGATCAATTTAATTGAAAGTGCTCATCATAAGTAAACTCGCGGAGCTACGACTAAGTCAATCATATGAAGATGACTAACTTAACCGTTCAAATACTCAACATAAGGAAAACCTTACGGTAATATGACTACATTAACCAATAGAACATGATAGTGTAGCCTTTCATATACTCAACACAAGAACTTGTGGAATATATGAAAACTCAACTAGATTAATTACAAGAGAACCTATAATTTATCTAATTGGAATACAAATAACCAAACTAATCACCGAAGTAATCAATTTAATTATTTTGGGCTCAACATAAAAGAACTTATGGAACCCCGACTAAGTTCATCATAGAATATGACAACCTTAACCGTACATGTACTCAACATAAGAAAGAAAACTTATGGAGTACTAACTAAATAACCAAACTAGTTGATTAATTTAGTTCCTAATGCTCGACATATAACATCTCATGGAACAACCAACAAAGCCAAGGTAAATCGACTTAGTTGTAAGGTGCTCAACATAAGACACACAATGGAGCTTTCACGGTAAAAAAAATAATAAAATGGATCAATGAAGATCAATACCGTGGATAACATACAAGGATCTATTCTATTTTCTATCATAACGATATAATAGACTTTATCCTTGTCAAACAAAAGATATCATCCTATTTTCCATCAAATACATATTTACATAGGCATAACTTTTGTATATGTCAAAAGTCCAATCGTCCTTTCATCAATACGAATACTAATTCATGAACGACTTTACTTTTGACCGCAATATGGGACCTTCAAGTTCGCAAACAATACATATCCCATAAAAATATTGCAATATCACAAACCATTAAAATACTGCAATAAACATCATCCTCCAAATATTTTTAGAATTTAAAACCAATAAACCTAAAAATAACATAAGAAGATGAAAACAAAAATAGCTATGTGTAGTCACAATCATCTCTATTCAAATCACTAGTTATTCTTCCAACTAATCCAAAAAGAAGACATACTAGGCAAACAACTAGAACCAAGATCAGACGAAAAACTAAATCCTGTCTGCAACCAGGGTTTGAACAAGAGAGAGTTCCTCAGTTTCCTTCCTTAGTTCGTCTTTTAGGTAGTCTAGATTCCGTATTGCGATACCAAGTTGTTCGCGAACGACCTTGAAATATACAAGAAGATTTCCTACCAGTTGTGAAGAAATCTGAATTGGCAGTTTGTCTTCGTTTTCATGATCAAGAGCATGAAAGCAAGAAATATCAATAGGACATAGCTCAACATCATCAACCTTGTTGCTTCCCTCCATTGTGCACCACAAAGACTTTTTAGAAAATCTTTTTGCACCTATGGAACACATTATAAAAATAAGGGATTCCATCAAACCCTAGGAAACAAGATGTTTGTGAGGGTTGGTGCGTGTACTAGAGAGACGGGCCTATGCAAGACCAAAGAAGCCCAAAGAGAAAGAAAAATAGATGTGGAGGAGCGAACGGAATAAGTAACATCGAATGCAGTACAACCTGACAGTTTTCTCAAGATGAAAATCCTGAGAATCATGAGCATCCCTTTTTAACAAATCATCATAAAAAAGAGATACAATCATGAAAATGTCAAGGCATAATAAGATGAGCATGTTACTCATCATTATTCACTTCTTATTTTTCATTTTTATCGGTATTTAGCAAGCTACCTGGTTTAATTGAAGAAGCATTATCAAGAGAAGATTTAGAAGTGCCTGGTTTAACAACATTCCATGTTTTCTTGATATTCCGTCTTAGTCTGTTTATGTGAATCTTCAGATCAGAGACTCGATTGTTGACATGTAAGAAGTCTGAATTGGAAGTCTTGGATTCACAGTCCTTTTTGAGAGAATTAGAGGAACTTGACCTTTTCTTCCTTCTGTTCCTTTTTCTAGTTTCAGACTGATTTAACAGATCCGTTAAACTTTTTCCATTCTTTTTTCTTCCTTTGTAGAAATCCTTCGAAGGAACATGGCAAGGATCAACTTTATCACACTTCATCCCTTGATAGCGAAAGTCCTTGATTCTGCCAATCTGTGATACAGGTTTAACAACTTCTTTAGACATCCATGTAAGAATGTTACGAAGTTTTTCATTCCTTTAGACATTCAGTGGTTCTCTTACTAGCAGACTTTGTTGGAGTAGAATCCTTGTTCTTGCAAGCTGACACAGGTCTTTCACATGAAGAATTATTAACGACTCTAACAAAGTTGATCTTACCTGTGCTTGGAATGTCTATACCTTTATAGCCCAGACCACGTGTATCACGATGTTCTTTACTTGCTCCAAGCATATATGATATCTTTGTAGAGGTAGTGTTGAATCTCTTCAGATTTTCCTCCAGAGATTTTACCTTCCCAAGCACAGCCGCAAGTTCAGTTTTCAAGGATTTTTCTTTGGTAAGAAACTGATGTTCTTTGTCCTTGAACCATTTACGCTGAGATTCATATCTTGCTTCAGTTTCGTCAAGCCTTTCTTTTAACACACCGAGGTTACGAAGAAGATTATCGCATTCAATTTTTTTTTAGCGAACCTCTTCTTCATGATCTTTAACGGTATATTGTAATAGTTTGTATCCACCATCATAACCCTTGAAGAGTTTTCTCAATTTTCTGTTTTCTTGACAGAGAGGACCCATGAATTTTCTCAGGGAAACAGTTGTCTTTGTTTCTTTTAATTCATGATTAAACAACATGATGTATTGAGAAACTTCCTCATCAACGCTCTGTTCTTCTTCTGAATCACTATCATCTAAAAGATCATCCAACTGTTTATCAAGATATTTTTTCCAGTTGAATGCAGATTCGGAAAAAGGAAACGAGGAGGAGTTTTTCTCAAAGGCTTCAGATCTCTGACGCTTATCTGAATAACCCTGAAATGATGTTGCGTTATCAGAGATAGTACTCTTGCCCATAAAGTCAGATCGCTACAAACACAGACAAATGAGGTCTTAAACGTGTTTGCCTGCTCTGATACCAATTGAAAAAGCGGGGACTAACAATACCACCCAATATTTCGCTTAGCAATCTGTATGAAATAACTCCGAAATACTTTGCTAGAGAATCAACTAGACAGTCAGACTCAATCTAGATAAAAGTATCTCAAGGAGTTAATATCTCTCTCTTGATTTGATTTTTACTCAAGCTAAAAACAATAGCGAGTCTTTATCAAATACAAGGAATACTTGGATGGTACCAAAGACCAATGTACAAGGATCAATCAATATCAATCAACAACCAAAGGTTGGATTTCCAATTGATGATCACGAACGTACAACCTGTATTATTTCAATTATATAAAATATAATGCGGAAAAGAAATAACACAGACACCAGAAATTTTGTTAACGAGGAAACCGCAAATGCATAAAAACCCCGGGACCTAGTCCAGATTGAATACACACTGTATTAAGCCGCTACAAACACTAGCCTACTGCAAACTAACTTCGGACTGGACTATAGTTGAACCCCAATCAGTCTCCCACTAATTCAAGGTACATTAGTACTCCTACGCCTCTGATCCCAGCAGGATACTGCGCACTTGATTCCCTTAGCTGATCTCACCCACTACCAAGAGTTGCTGCAACCCAAAATCACAGACTTGATAATAAACAGATCTGTCTCACACAAAAAAGTCTATGAAAGGATAAATCTGTCTCCCACAGATAGACCCTAGGTTTTGTTTCGTCTTTTGATATAAAATCAAGGTGAACAGGAACCAATTGATAATCTGGTCTTATATTCCCGAAGAACAGCCTAGATTAATCAATCACCTCTCTACAATCCTTCCTGACTACACAAGCGGATTGTCGAGGAATCACAAATAGTGAGACGAAGATGTTTGTGACTTCTTTATCTTGCCTATCGGAGAACTCTCACGATCTCAAGTCAATAAATCGATTGTACTCGTACGATAGAAGATGCAAGATCAGATCACACAACTACGATAAAGTAGTATCGGTCTGGCTTCACAATCTCAATGAAGTCTTTAAGTCGTTAACCTGATTTTAGAGAAGAAAATCAAAGGTTAATGGAGATCGACTCTAGCGGGCGCACTAGTAGCACACAGACATGTGGGGATTAGTTTTGCACAATGCTAGATGTCTCCTTTATATAGCCCTCAAATCAGTTACAAAGCAATCCTTATTCACCGTTAGATGAAAACCTGATTTAGATTCAAGCTAATATTTCTCAACCGTTAGATCGAAAACTTAGCTTGTCACACACACTTGGGTAGACATTTACTGGGTTCATGAAAACCATGCCCAAACGTGTACGTGTATGTTGGTTCAACATAGTAACCCAAAAGGTTAACCATATGAGCATTTCATATTAACCTTGTTCTTCTTCACCATAACTAGTTCAATTGACTCAAATGAACTAGTTAAAGAGTTGTTCAATTGCTATGAGATCTTATGTAACTACACAAGACACAATTGAAACAAAGATGATTCGATTCGATTGAATCGGCTCATGAACATTATAGCCACGGTTTGCATAAAGCATTCCTTAGTAATTTAATGTTTCATGTTCAGAGCACATCTTTAGATCATAACCTCTTAAGTTCACAAACAAGTTCGCGGACTTAAGTTAATTGGTTGAGTTTTCCAAACTCAGCAGAAATTCTCGGAAAGAGAACTTCCGCCAGTTCGCGGACTTAGCTCACAAACGAGTTTATCCAGCAGAAATTCTCGGTCGAGAACTTCTGACAATTCGCGGACTTGGCAAGCCAATTCCACAATCCTCCTGATTTCTCTTGATCAACAAAGTTCGAAGACTTCGGTTCAAGGAATACATGGTTATGTAATCTAAACTCTCATTTCAATCATTGAGACATTCTCAGAGGACGCTATGTAGCCGTTATTCACAGACCGATTCACGTCAGAGCAATTCTCATAGTGATTGAAACTTTTCATGACTTTCGTCACTAGGTGAAGATAAACTTTATCAAAGCGAAACGCTTTACCAACACACGATTTTGAGATAAAATATAAGCAATGAATGCTCAGCTCGAAATTTCAAATGTGCATGATCTAGTCTATATAGCATACGACTTTTGTCTCATAAGAAGTAGGAGATAGAAGAGATAGACTTTAAGTGATAGATAAGTTCAAGTCTCCACATACCTTTTTGTTGATGAAGTTACACGGTTCCTTGTATAAATCTTCGCCGTTGTATAATGAATCGCCATGAAGTCCTTGATCTCAACTACACTTTTCTATCCTAGTCCGAGACTTAGCTATGTAGGCTAGAAATCAAGACTTATAGTTTTGATCACTAACATTGGCAAACATGCTTGAGATAGCAACGCATGCGAGGTTGACCGAGCTATGCTCTAACAGAAACTACTTAAACAATATCATAATTTTTCTCAAAAACATTGAACCTTGTCAATGAGATAAAGGATAATGGTGATACCATAGAAGATTCTCCAATTATAGAGAAGATATTAAGAAGCTTGCCTGAGAAGTTTGAATCAAAGGTTACTTCTATAGATGAATGCAACACAGTTGCAACTATGACTCTTGATGAGCTGTTGGGTTCATTACAAGCTTATGAACGAAGATTGCTAGAGAAAACAGCTGTTGCGAAACAAGTTGAAGAAGCATTTCAAAGTCAAGTAAGATGGAGAAGCAATCAAGAAAAACCTAATGCTGGAGGTTTACAAGGAAGATATAATAATGGAGGGAGATATAACACTGGAGGTTATCAAGGAAGAAAACCAATTGATAGATCAAAGGTTCAATGTTATAACTGCGGAGATTTTGGACACTTTTCTGTTGAGTGTAAAAAACCTAGAAATACAACAGCCAATAACTACAGGGAAAACCTCAAAGCTAATATTGCAGAAAGTCAAGAAGAAGAAGAAGAAGAATAAAAGAAAGATGAAAATATGTTGTTGGCTTGTCATACACTTGAAGAACAACCTCAACATAAGTGGTATTTAGATACAAGTTGCAGCAATCATATGTTTGGAAGAAGAGAGTTGTTTGACAATCTTGATGAATCAATACGTTCATCTGTGAAGTTTGGAAATAATTCTACAATTCCAGTATGGGAAAAGGAAGAATTGGAATAATTCAAAAGAATGGTGTTAAAACATATATTATGGATGTGTTTTATGTACCAGGCTTGCATCAATTTTTTTTTAAGCATGGGCCAGTTATCTGAAAGAGGATATTCTATGAACATATTCAATGGTATTTGTTCAATTCGTGATCGTTTTAGAAGACTTATTGCAAGAGTACATATGACAAAGAATAGATTGTTTCCATTAAATATTCAGCATCAAAGAGAAAGCTGTTATAGTACTCATGTGCATACTGATTCTTGGTTATGGAACAAAATAATGGGTCATGTAAACTTTAATAGTTTACAAGTTTTAGCAAAGAAAGAGATGGTATCTGGTTTAACTTTTATTGAGTTTACTGAATCAAGATATGAGAATTGCATCTTTGGCAAGCATCACAGAGATCCATTCCCAGTAAATAAGGCAAGAAGAGCAGAACAACAGCTGGAGATTGTTCATAGTGACTTACGTGGTCATATTGAAGTAACATCACATGGAGGTAACAATTAATTTATCACTTTCATTGATGATTTTAGTAGAAAAGCGTTGGTATATCTACTTAGACAGAAGAGTGATGTTTTTCAAGCTTTTAGAAGTTTTAAAGCTTATGCTGAGAAACAAATTGGTAAAAGTATCAAAGTTTTAAGAACTGATAGAGGCAAAGAGTATACTGTTGTTGACAGTTTTATGGAAGAACATGGCATTCAACATCAATTAACTGCAAGATATACACCACAACAGAATGGAGTTGCAGAGAGGAAGAATATAACCATAATGGAGATGTCAAGAACCATAAGAAGAGCAAAAGATTTACCAAAGAATTTCTGGGGTTATGCAGTTGATAGAGATGTGTACTTACTTAACAGATGTCCTACAAATAGTTTGAATAATATGACACCAGAAGAAGCTTGGAGAGGTACAAGACTAAGTGTAAGACATCTGAGAATTTTTGGATGCATTGCATATGCACGTGTACCTAAAGAACTTAGGAAGAAGTTGGATGACGAGAGTGAGAAGTGTATTCTTGTTGGTTACAGTTTAGTAACCAAAGGGTACAAGTTGTTCAATCAAAAAACTGGAAAGATAATCACAAGTAGAGATGTGATATTTGATGAAGATTCACAATGGAATTGGAATATTGGATCAACAAACAATGTTGATCCAAATTCTGGGTCAAAAAGGAATGTTGATCCACCTACTGCTGTCAGAACAGTTTCAATTGTAGTTGAAGAAGAAGTGCAAACTCAAGACAATGTTGAAGAACATCATGAAGAAGCAAGAACAAAAGCAATACCACAACAAGAAACTACAAGACCAAGAAGGAAATATGTCATACCTGCTAGGTTGAACGATTATGTTTTATCAAAAGATAATGAAGATACTGATGATGATGTGGTGAATTTTTCATTATTTGGAGATTGTGATCATGTAGCCTATGAAGAAGCTTCTAAAGGAAAAGGTTGGATTCAAGCTATGAATGTAGGATCAGAATCTCGCACAGAAGAATATGCTTGCGAAATTATTAACAACACATCGCGAAAACATCGCAGGATGATTTCAGAAACGACATAACAGATGACATCAACTTAAACATGAGAAAAGTGTGATGATCTTGCGAAAATTAGGAATGTTGCGAATGTTACATTTGTAAGCTTGCGAAAATACCGCAAGCCAGATCCGAAATTAGGGGAAATGTTAGCTGTACATTAACTGTCATCCACTATGTAAACACCTATATAAAGAGAAAGGCAAGAGAGAGAAAGAGAGACACACTTTAGGAGAGGATACATTCTGTAGAGAGAGAAAGTAGAATTGGTTGTATTATTATTATCTCCTTCTTCTTCCTCCTTCAAGAACCTAGAGCTCCAAATACTCATTAATGGAGTCTCCATGTAATCAAGATGTAATTACAAATAATCATAGTAAAACCTAACCCCGTGGATGTAGATCAAATTGATCGAACCACGTAAACCTTGTGTCTCTTTACAATTTTAGCATTCTTATCATCATTTTTATGTTTAGATCTACAAATTATTACAAGGGGTGTGTTGTAGGATTTCCTGCAACTACATTTATGGCGCTAGAAACAGGGAACGAGTAAAGGATTTATCCTTCCTGTAATTTGTTGATTCAAGAAATTTTCATGAAGATTAGCTAATGTTCATATTTTTCTAGATCTACAAAATTTAGGTTCAAAAATGGAAATTTTATGGAAGAAATCACACTTTCAGAGAGTAAACATCATCAACAATTCAAGGACATGAAAAGAGTGAGAGAAAAAATTAGTTGTTGTGGTGAAATTTAAGGAGAAAATGGAAGTTTCAGTGGAAGATTTTCATGTTCAAGAGAAGAAGGCAAATGTGAAAGAAGTTAAGGAAGGACGAAGAAAAGATAAGAGGCAGATGCTGCAATTTCTATCACAAACAAAAATTCGCACAAATGGTTTGAGCTGGAGCGAGTAAGCGATAGGTTACGCGTTCGAATTTCGCAGAGACACATATTTTTCATTTTCTTCTCATTTGCATGGGAGAATAAAAGAATAAGAGAAAAACATTGTGCGTTTATTTCGTAAAGAGATTCTTGAACAGTTGGTCAAGAGAACAATTTGTACGTTCGTGGTCGCAAGTTCGAACATCCCTGCGAGCATAGTTTTCTTCTTTTTACAGATAGCGAAAAATGAATAATTTCGCAATATTGTTTCATTAGTTCGCAAACAAGAGGTAGCACAGTTGGTCAAGCTTCGCTAGAGTGAGTTGTAAGACTCAAGTTCGAATCCCTCATCAAGCTTAATTTTTTGCACATTTTTGAAATCCTAAAGGCGAAGAAATGGAATAAAGTACAACATTGTGTGTTTCTTTCGCAAGCAACAAGTAGCGCAGATGGTCAGAGAAGGAGTATGCAAACTAGAGGACATGGGTTCGATTCTCCCTGCGGCCAAATAAGCATGAATACAAGCAGCAGGTCACAGGATCAATTCTTGCTTCTCGCATGTTTATTTTTATTATGCGAAATTTATACAAAATTGCCTCTTACACAGTTGGAATTTGATTACTTCGCAAGAACTTTGATTATTTCGAAAAAGAGGCTTAGCACAGTTGGTATGGTGCGAGAAAATCCAAGAAGCAGATCAAGGGTTCAAGTCTCACTTCTCACACTTCTTTTTGCTGCGCGAAATTCATACATTTCAAGGCATTTATTCACTTCTTTGACAACAACAGCGACTCACATGAAAGATAAGTACCACCTCCTTGAACATTTTACTTTATACTAGGAACGAATAAAAAGATTTTTGATTTGATTTACAAAAAGCGATTCAATAGCACGATTACAAAGATTTCAAGATTTCAAAGATTACTAAGATTTCGAGATTACAAAGACTTCAAAATTATAAAGATTGCGAGATTTCAAAATTACAGAAAACTAAGAAAATAAAATTTATATATTTCTCTAGAATATTTCTTTTGCAGAGAATAAAAAGATTTTTGATTTGATTTACAAACGCGATAGAATCGCAGAATTACAAAGATTTCACAACTACAAAGATTTCAGATTTACCATGTATTAGAATTTCTCTTGAATATTTATTTTGATTCAAATGATATGATATTATGAGAATGAAAGAATGAATGAAAGAGATGACAGAAATGAAAGAATGAATGAAAGAGATGATAGAAATGAAAAGATGAATGAGAGAATAAAGAAACGCGAACACTTTGCAGAAAAAAAAGAGACGCGAAAATTTCGCAGAAACGCGAATAAAATTTCACATATAGGGGCGAACCTTTATGGCGTACACCCTAGTTCGCGAATAAAATTTAGCAAGAGGCAAATGTAAGACCTAAAGTACGTCATATAAGGGGGTACCTGGTGCATGGCTCAGGGAAAGGTTACACCGCCCACAGAACCTGAGTCATGGAGATTTGGGGTCAATAAAGCCCATCCGGGAGAGGCACCTTGGATTCTCAGCTTAAGCATATGACTTAGGTTGGGCGACTAAGGTAATAAGGACTCTCCCAAGGAGTGCAGAATCTGATCAAGGCGCTGAGATACACGGTTGAGTCAAGAGTGCCAGGGGCGTTTGAAGCGTCCTTGCCATTCTTGACAAGTCTTGGCTTATACTGCACTCGGCCTGAAGAAAACCCCACTTAGGGTGCAGTCTCGTAACCATAAGCCCTATAGGTAAAAGGGAAAAGAGGCTGCGAAAACAACCGGTTGTTGTTAAGACCGGATGGGAGGAGCTAACCTTGTATGGTAGAAGTACGCCTCCTTGAAGGGGCAACCAAGGGGAGATAAGGGCGGCACCCTCCATTAGGGAGCTGATAAGTGTCTTAAGACGCAAATGTCATGAGGCTTTTTACTCGCAAGGGTATTAAGGCTTGTCATATTTGTGCAACAATCCTGAAGAGGCAATAATACTAGAGAAAAAGATAAGACGAGATCAATGGGTCATTACATGAAAGTGTGAAGACGTCCTGCGATTTCGTCGCAAGACAGCAATGTCATGGGGCTTTATTTTCGCGAGAATATTTAAGCTTGTCATATTGTCGCAACAATCCTGAAACGACAATAATACAAAAGAAAAAGTTAAGGCAAGATCAATGGGTTTTTGCATGAAAGTGCAAAGACGTCCTGCGATTTTGTTGCAATAACAAGAGGTGGCAAAATAAGACCTTTAACTAGGAAGGCAAAATAAAACCATATAAGAAAATGAGTAAGCAAGTAAGCTTGCGAGAATGATTATATGTAAGCAAACAATCTTGCGAATATGTACATGGAAATGAAACTGAGGCAGTGAAAATGCCGCAGACTTGATATTATGATCATACTGTTGTGAGATACAAATAGTGCAGGAAAGAGGAAAGATGAAACACAAGTAAGAACTTGTAAGGAACAATAACTACACGAAGAGGAATGCATACACTAAAGAAAAAGCCAGAGAAATGAAGACTGGAAGCAATTTAAAGCTACATCAATTTTAGACGGCAAAATGAGCTAAGTAACACAAACATTAACTATACATTGCAATAGATAAGCATTCTCATCATACAAGCATCATACTCGCATCATAAAAGCATTGCAAAAGCATTTCATGGCATAAACATCGCATACACATTTCATAACATAATCATCACATAAGCATTAGATTCGCAGAGTTATTCAGAATTTCGCAGAATTATTCAGAATTTCACAGAATTGTTCAGAATTTCGCAGAATTGTTCAGAATTTCGCAGAGTTGTTCAGAATTTCGCAGGATTGTTCAGAATTTCGCAGGATTATTCAGAATTTCGCATAATGATTCAGAATTTCACAGAATGATTCAAAATTTCGTCAAATGGGTCATAATTTTGCAGAATGTGATTATTCCGAACGATTTTGCTCAATTATTTCACACAATTATAAGCAACTTGAAGAGATTATACTATCGCATGAGCACAACACATGAGACAGAGGCAAGATAAGAATGAGGAAACAATTCACACATTCAACATTTTCTCAAAGATTCTACCCTCATAGATAAAGAACAGAGGCAACTATGGATTACCAAAAAAACATTTTATGTTCTTTATCTTCTCGGCAAGAATCACCAAAAATGGAGTAATAATTTCGCATGAATAGAGGCAATACTTATTATTCTCATTCAAGGACGGATACTTCTTATATTTCGAGAATTGAATATTTTTTATACTTCATCAAGGATACTTCATGCTTCTTATACTTCTTCAAGGATACTTCATACTTCGCATACTTCAAAAGATGATACTTCTTATTTACTTCACAACGTTCCAAAACTTCACAAGACAATAGAGACAAGTACGTACTTTTCAAGTCCAATATTCTTTCGCTCATTCCTCCAACAACTACAACAAGGTGGATTTTTTCTTAAAGATCGTTTTTCAAGCAATATTCAAGAAAAAAGAGGCAAGATGTAGGATCAGAATCTCGCACAGAAGAATATGCTTGCGGAATTATTAACAACACATCGCGAAAACATCGCAGGATGATTTCAAAAACGACATAACATATGACATTAACTTAAACATGAGAAAAGTGTGATGATCTTGCGAAAATTAGGAATGTTGCGAATGTTACATTTGTAAGCTTGCGAAAATACCGCAAGCCAGATCCGAAATTAGGGGAAATGTTAGCTGTACATTAGCTGTCATCCACTATGTAAACACCTATATAAAGAGAAAGGCAAGAGAGAGAAAGAGAGACACACTTTAGGAGAGGATACATTCTGTAGAGAGAGAAAGTATAATTGGTTGTATTATTATTATCTCCTTCTTCTTCCTCCTTCAAGAACCTAGAGCTCCAA
Organism: Papaver somniferum; assembly: GCF_003573695.1. Lineage (NCBI taxonomy): Eukaryota > Viridiplantae > Streptophyta > Magnoliopsida > Ranunculales > Papaveraceae > Papaver > Papaver somniferum. The sequence continues at coordinate 33,547,951 of NC_039361.1, read as the reverse complement.
ATACTCATTAATGGAGTCTCCATGTAATCAAGATGTAATTACAAATAATCATAGTAAAACCTAACCCCGTGGATGTAGATAAAATTGATCGAACCACGTAAACCTTGTGTCTCTTTACAATTTTAGCATTCTTATCATCATTTTTATGTTTAGATCTACAAATTATTATAAGGGGTGTGTTGTAGGATTTCCTGCAACTACAATGAATGAAGAATTGAAGTCAATTGAAAAGAATAATACTTTGGAACTTAATACACTTCCACCAGGTAAGAAACCTATTGGTGTTAAGTGGGTTTATAAAACAAAATACAAGTCAAATGGTTAATTGGATCGTTTGAAAGAAAGATTAGTTGCTAAGGGATATAGACAAAGACAAGGAGTTGATTATTCAGAAGTATTTGCACCAGTTGCAAGACTTGATACAGTGCGTATGATTATAGCTTTAGCTGCACAGAAGCAATGGAAGATATTTCAGATGGATGTAAAATCAACATTCTTGAATGAAGTTTTGGAAGAAGAAGTTTATGTTGAACAACCAGCAGGTTACATTATGGAGGGGAAGGAGAATGAAGTATACAAGCTAAACAAAGCTTTGTACGGTTTAAAACAAGCATCACGTGCTTGGTATACAAGAATAGATTCTTATTTTATTAAGAAAGGGTTTATAAGTGACAAGTGCATAATTCATATGATTTTAGTGTCCATTCCATACTTGTTTTAGCTATTATTCTTGCATGTATTCGTATTATTACTTTGGTTTTCTCTTATTTTTCTCTATTAGGTGAATCATCCAAAAAGGAGCTACAAAATGCTTAAAAGATCTAAGGATATAAGTATTTCAAGTATCCAAGTGCCCAAGTCCAAGAGAAGTGGAAGAAAAGCGACAAAAAGGAGCAAAACGCTCAAAATCAAGAGAAGGGCCAAAGACCGATCTTAACTCATTCAAATTAAGAATTTATCATCATCATCTTGAGGATAATTGAAAGATAAAAATAATGCAAAAATAATGAGGTCATTCCGAGTTCGGATGAAGAAGTTGTGGCCAAAACAGTTTTCATTGAATACTGAAGACAGTGAAGTCCGCGAACTGGGTTTGCAAACCGAGTTCGCAGACTTATTTCCGAAAATATCTGCTGGAATTTGAAGTTTGGGGACTGGGTTTGCGAACTTATCAAGTAGGAAACGTGTATTCACACTTTGGAAGACCTAAGGGCACGTTTGGGGTCGTTAGGTCATATTTTTTGGGTCGGGTTCCTAAACCTAACTAAATACGTGGAGACCAAGTAATGTAAACCTATAAAAAGATATTAGGTTATGTAAAACATATCTATAATCGAATCTCATATCACAAGTTCTACATCAAAACCTAGGGTTTACCCCTTTAGGGGGAAACCACCATTCTTCATCTTCTTTGTAATATGAGTAGCTAAATCCTTTGTTGATTAAGGATGAATTCAATGTTCTAAGCGTGAAGTTTTATTAATAATACAAGTCTATTTATGAGAGTTTTTATCCTCATCGTTTGTCTTTACCATATCTAGGGTTTATGAATGATTCTTAGATTGATTTGGGATTCATATTAGATTAGTCTATTGATCGTTCTATTGCTAGTGGAAGTTATGAGATAAGTAATCGTCGATTAACTCTCTACACAAGTAGAAATCGCGAGACCTTACAGAGGGATTCTGTGGAGCAATCGTGTGTGAAGACAACACCAGCAAGTAAACCTTGATCTAAGAGTTTAACTACTGGGATCAACCTAAATTCACAAAGCTTAAGGTGTTCGATTGGATTACACCTTGAGTGATCTACTACTTGGTGGTTCGTTGGATAGAATCTGATAGGCGAGAACTTCCGTATCCAGTGATAAAAGGAGTTTTGGGAATAACACTGATCTAGCTGTCATTCTACGGTTGGTGATGAATAGTTCTTACGAACAATAGATAAGTATTCTAATATTGTTAACGCTTGGTAAGGCGAAGGATTCCTTGAGCATCTCTTTTCTTTATTGTCTTTCTATTTATCTCACAACCAAACCCCCTTGTTATTTACTTTATCTTGTTGATCAAATAACCTATCAATTATACAGCTCTCTGTGGGAACGATCTCTTACTACTGGTATATTACCAGTTAATTAGTGGGAAATATATTTATCAATTTGTTGAGCCTACGACAGCCCATACAAATTTTGGCGCCGCTGCCGAGAAGCAGTTGCTAATTGATTTGTTATTTGTAACCTGTTTTTATTTTTTGTTTTTAGATTTTTGTTTTGATTTCTTGTTCTTGTGAGTCGTCATGTTTCCTTATGGAAATAACATGTACGGAGCACAAGATCAGACATATAACAGTGGTAATCAATATGGTTTTCAATCTCATTCATATGAAAATTACCAACCATCATATGGGTATAATCAAAACCAATCTTTTGGTATGATCAATATCCCACGGAACCTTATGGATATTCTCATACATGTCAACAACCTTATGACGGGCATGTAAGTGAACAATCACAAGGATGAGAGGATAGTTGTGCTTCTAATCGTTTGTCTTATGAAAGTGAAAACAGAAGCTTGATTGGTTGATTCTTCAGTTCAAGGACAAATTGTCCACGCCGGAACCCCTTAATGAACAACTAAGCATGGAGAATAACACGTCAACCGAATATCACTTCAATATCACTTCAATATATCTAACCAAACTCCTGATCGTTTTTATGATCATTCACCTATTCAAAAAGGGGAGACTTGGTCTGGAAATAGTGTGGTGAGTGAAGGTGTTGGTTATGATGAACGTCTTGACCAATAAATCCAAGCGATGGCGCAACATCAACAAGCGCTCCATGCAATTGAACATAAACGGTATGAGTAGGTCCAAGAACTTCAAGAGGGCATGAAAAACTTAAGAAGGTACATGAATCAAATTAAGGAGGAAATGGAGAAGGATGAGCAACCTTTGGAAAGCCTTTGTAACAGTAATGAAGTTATTCAATCTCCGGATCTTTATAATGATCATTCTCCTATTCAAAAAGAGGAGCCTTGGTATGACCGAACCATTGTTATAAACGGTGTGACATACTCAAATGCATATCAACGTTACAATGAACACCCATATTACAATGTTTTTAGGCCGGTTTTGATTTGCAAGAAGTAAACCCGATTATTCCCTCGATGGATACTCATACAGAATACCTCAAAATCTATACTGAAGAAGAGTTCCGGAGAGAGGAATTTGATTCAGATGACGAGAGTGTTGAAGACATGGAGATTGAGAATGAAACCAAATTGATTGAAGTCGTGGATGACCCAATTGAGGTAGATAACAATAGTTCGACAGAGGACCACGATATACTTGAGGTAAATAATTCACTGTTAATTACGAATGAGGATCCGATACAAGGTTTGTCTAATCCTTTGCATAATTCTATTTCTATTGATCCTTTTCCTCTAATTGAAGTAGCTTCTCAAAGAGTTGTTAACCCAACTTTTAAGAAAATACCTCACTTAGGATTGGAGTTGTGTGCTTCCAAAGTTTTAACGGATTATTTTTCTTCTAAGTATCCACCACTTGATGTATTTGATTCGAGTATTGTGCAGGTTCACCAAGCTGAGGAACCTTTTGAAGTTCCTGAATTCTATGTTCTTTATCCACTTCCGAGTGTACAAAGGGCTAAGTGTGGGGGAAACTTCAATAAAATGATAGCTTCAATATTTATATTTTGTGCTAATGTTTTTGTGAAGCTATTATATGAAGTGCAGATTGTTATTTGGAAGGATTACCAAATTTTCAGATTATTGGTGTACGGACGATAACAATAACGTCGGGCTTTGACGACATTAAGCCAAGCGCTTCGTGGGAGGGAACCCATAGGTTTTGTATCTCTATCCCTTTTGTTTTTAGTTTTCTTCGTTTTTCATATCATATCTTGCATTCCCATCTTAGATTTTACAAAGTCCTTTATCCATAATGAAAGTTTTGACGAATTTTCGTCAGACAATTCTGACTGCGCACTTGTCACGAAAATAGCTCTGGAGACTTCATACGAAGTCCGATTTGAGTGGTTGACCCCAACTTATAAAGAGGACAGAGTCACTTTTCTTTTACAAAAAGAAAATATGAATTCGGAGTCTGTTAAGTTGGACCGATTGTCCTGGACATTTGAGTTTCGGTATTTTTCCAGAACCTTTTCAGATTGCATGTCAGTCAGTCCGGATCCCATAAAAGTCAGAAAATTGATCGAAAAAATGTTCTATTTTGACACATTATAGAAAAGACGTAGGCGAACAACTTTCATTTAGGATGTTTTCCCTAGTTACCTACCCATTTGTACAGTTTTTGAGTTTTTCAGGGCTGTTATGTCAGAAATCAGAATTTTCGGTTTTGAACATTGAGGACAATGCTGAGTTTAAGTGTGGGGGAGCATTTAGTATCATACTATTTGCATATGCACATAACAAATAATAATCTTTGATTTCTTGCATCCTTGAGACTTCATCTTTTGGAGTTAATTATGAGCTATTTAGGATGACACTCTACACCTCTTACAGTTCTTACGGCTATAAATTAAGTTCCATTTATTTCAATCCTTAAATATATATGTTCATAATTGAATGCGAAACTAAACTATGGTAGTCGTTTGAAAGAGTCATCCTCGCAATCATTACTGAATCACTTTCTTTCTATTTTTGCAGTTTATGTTTTTCTAAAGTGATTTGGTGGGATCCTAATACTGTCGTGGATGTTGTAGCAAGGTAATTATTGGTTGAGTATATAAAAGTCACATAAGACAATTTTCTTACACTCTTAAAGAGTAAAGAGTGAGCCGGGAAAAAAAAAAGAAAAAAAAAGAAAAAAAAATAGAAAAATAAAAAATAAAAATAAAATATGGTTCCTCTTGTTTATTGACATTAATAAATGATAGGTCCGGAATCGCGGATAATCATAGTCGATGAAAACAAAAACCATATCATCATTATATAGTAAGTCAAAAAGACTATTGATGAGGTTCTTGACACTTGGATATCAGTAAAAACGTTGTCCCTGTCTCGTCGCCTAAGTAAGCGTGGAGCGCAGGATCCAAGGCAACTATCACATACTTGTTGAAAAGGAAACACGCGCTTAGAGTATCTAATCATGTGGTCGAGTTGAACGAGTGCTTCTCTCAACTATTGCGCTATAAATATATATCCTTTGACGACATCCATACAAGTATTGTGGGTAACATCTTTCACTTTAGTCAACATTTGCACACTTCAATTTTCTATTTCCATTTTCTTATCTTTCCATGTGATTTTAGTATGCGAGTGTTGTAGCAAACGTTGCAGCAAGTACGATGACTATCTTAGTAAAGTTCTGCAATCATGTTGAATGTCACACGTAAGTACTTGCTTACATGTGCGGATTGGAATGTATGTGGGATGTTTGCAGCTAAAGAACTTATGCAAGCTAATTATTTAGCTATTACTTTGTGTCTATCCTTAGTGGTTCTTCCAAGGCGAGAAATTGGAGTAGGTTTTGTAGGATACCTCTTGTAAGCCCTCACGAGACTATAACTCGTCCACTAGAGACACCTAGGGGTTTAAAGGCCTGTTATTCATGCTAAGAGTAACTGTTTTCTCAACGACATGGAGTTGTTGTATTTAAGATTAGTTTTATTTAGTTTGATCGAGGACTAGAAAAATCTAAGTTTGGGGGAATTTGATAAGTGCATAATGCATATGATTTTAGTGTCCATTCCATACTTGTTTTAGCTATTATTCTTGCATGTATTTGTATTATTACTTTGGTTTTCTATTATTTGTCTCTATTAGGTGAATCATCCAAAAAGGAGCTACAAAGTGCTTAAAATATCTAAGGAGATAAGTATTTCAAATATCCAAGTGCCCAAGTCAAAGAGAAGTGGAAGAAAAGCGACGAAAAGGAGCAAAACGCTCAAAATCAAGAGAAGGGCCAAAGACCGATCTTAACTCAATCAAATTAAGGATTTATCATCACCATATTGAATATAATTGAAAGATAAAAATAATGCAAAAAGAATGAGGTCATTCTGAGTTCGGATGAAGAAGTTGTGGCCAAAACAGTTTTCATTGAATACCGAAGACAGTGAAGTCCGCGAACTGGGTTTGCAAACCGAGTTCGCAGACTTTTTCCCGAAAATATCTGCTGGAATTTGAAGTTTGCGGACTGGGTTTGCGAACTTATCAAGTAGGAAACGTGTATTCACACTTTGGAAGACCTAAGGGCACGTTTGGGGTCGTTAGGTCATATTTTTTGGGTCGGGTTCCTAAACCTAACTAAATACTTGGAGACCAAGTAATGTAAACCTATAAAAAGGTATTAGGTTATGTAAAACATATCTATAATCGAATCTCATATCACAAGTTCTAAATCAAAACCTAGGGTTTACCCCTTTAGGGGGAAACCACCATTCTTCATCTTCTTTGTAATATGAGTAGCTAAATCCTTTGTTGATTAAGGATGAATTCAATGTTCTAAGCGTGAAGCTTTATTAATAATACAAGTCTATTTATGAGAGTTTTTATCATCGTCGTTTGTCTTTACCATATCTAGGGTTTATGAATGATTCTTAGTCTATTGATCGTTCTATTGCTAGTGGAAGTTATGAGATAAGTAATCGTCGATTAACTCTCTACACAAGTAGAAATCGCGAGACATTAAAGAGGGATTCTACGGAGCAATCGTGTGTGAAGACAACACCAGCAAGTAAACATTGATCTAAGAGTTTAACTACTGGGATCAACCTAAATTCACAAAGCTTAAGGTGTTCGAATGGATTACACCTTGAGTGATCTACTACTTGGTGGTTCGTTGGATAGAATCTGGTAGGCGAGAACTTCCGTATCCAGTGATAAAAGGAGTTTTGGTAATAACACTGATCTAGCTGTCATTCTACGGTTGGTGATGAATGGTTCTTACGAACAATATATAAGTATTCTAATCCTGTTAACGCTTGGTAACTGCGAAGGATTCCTTGATCATCTCTTTTCTTTATTGTCTTTCTATTTATCTCACAACCAAACCCCCTTGTTATTTACTTTATCTTGCTGATCAAATAACCTATCAATTACACAGATCTTTGTGGGAACGATCTCTTACTACTGGTATATTACCAGTTAATTAGTGGGAAGTATATTTATTAATTTGTTGAGCCTACGACAACCCATACAATAAGATGTCCACACGAGCATACTTTATGTTTGAAAGCTGATAGTCTCGGTAATCATATTATAGTGTGTTTGTATGTGAATGATCTTATATTTACTGGAAATAGTTCTGAGATGATCAATGAATTCAGGGAGGATATGGTGAAAGAGTTTGAGATGACAGATCTTGGTTTAATGTCATATTTTCTTGGCATAGAAGTACAACAAACTAAAAGAGGAATTTTCATCAATCAGCAGAGATATGCAGAAGGAATACTAAAGCGTTTCAAGATGGATAATTGCAATCCAATCTTAACACCAGTAGAGGAGAGATTAAAGTTGACAAGAGAAGGGTCACGAGAACTTGTGAATTCAACAAACTTTAAGGTTCTTGTTGGATGTCTGAGATATTTGACTGCTACAAGACCTGATATCATGTATGCAGTTGGATTGGTTAGTAGGTTTATGGAATCTCCTAGACAATCACATTTACAAGCTGCAAAACATATTCTGAAATATGTTAAAGGAACAACTAGCATGGGAATTTTTTATACTATTTCACAAGATCCAAAATTAGTTGGTTTCGCTGATAGTGATTGGGCTGGAGATACATAAGGAAGAAAGAGCACATCTGGTTATGGATTTCAGTTAGGAACATGATTCTTCTCTTGGTCATCTAAGAAGCAACAAGTTGTTGCATTATCTACAACAGAAGCCGAGTATATAGCTGCTAGTAACTGTGCTACACGAGTTGTATGGTTGAGACTGATGCTGAAGTCATTGTTTCAAGAACAAAAGACACCAACAACAATAATTTGTGATAATAAGTCAAGAATTTCACTAACTAAGAATTTTGTGCTTCATGGAAGGAGTAAGCACATTGATATTAAGTTTCATTACATCAGAGAGCTTGTCAGTAGAAGGAGATAGTTGTGGAGTTTTGTGAAAGTAAAGAGCAAGTAGCTGATATTTTCACCAAGTATTTGAAGTCTAACACTTTCATTTACTTGCGTGAAAAATTGGGAATGATTAGTTAAGAGTATCTTGGTTTAAGGGAGGATGTTGAAGAATAAACCAAGATACTATGAAGAAGATAGAAGGGATCAACTATGAGAGTTGACACAGTGTGGTTGGATCAACTGGTACAGTTGACACGATGTGAATGGATCAACAAGTATTGTTGACACGATGGTACGGTGTTTATGAAGTAAACTTGGGTTGCAAGTTTTACTTGTTTTAGAAGTTGTTTACGTGAGAATTTTCTAGAAGAGTCTTTGTTAGAGTTTGTTTATGTTAGGAAAGTGTTTATTACTTGAGAGTCAAGTTTGTAAACATATAAATAGGTTGTTGAGCCATGGGTTGAAACACCCCAATTAAGAGAAGTATTTTTGAGTTATCTTATCATGTTTTTATTAAGTCTTTGATATCAGATTTTCTACATATCTCTTATTTTGCCTGTTAACTTCTCTCACTACAAAGTACAACATACAAACATCTTCGGTTCTCCTGCTATCCACTTTAAAACATAGGTCCTTTGCTTTGCTCACAACTTCACCACTTTCACGAGAAATTTAGAGCAATCAAAATCCAAGAAATACATCCATATCTATGGTCCTTAATCCTTTGGTACATCACATATGGGTACTGCAGCAAATTATTGCCACAGAAAAAACTTAATTTTGTTGTTAATACAAGGCTATGGCGATGTTAAACTTTAGCATTATAAAAAATCATTCTATTTAATATTTTAATAGGAGGAGATTCCCTTATATTTTTATATTTACGCTATTTCCCACTTTAAGAGACGTCTTTTTTTGTAATAGAACTTCTTTTTCTTCTTTATACACGTCCATATTTAGCCACCAATTTAAAAGAGTTAGCCATTATTAATGATTAGTCCATTTTAGAGAGTTGATATACAAACCGAAAGATAAATTCCGATTTATCTCCCCGTCTCGCAGAATTGTGAAACCCACCACCCAATGAAGTTAACAAGGGGGCACGTTTTGTGTAACGGGTCCACAATCTGTGAGATGCAGTTTCATTTTATTGGGGCCGCTTTTTGTAACTAAGTTGATTTCTATTTTTATCTTGGGGTCTTTTTCTTGAGTTTGTTTATGCTTCTCAAGCAGGATCCAATCTGTAAGCTCCTTGAGCTGTTTCCCTGCTTACCTCTGGTTGGTACTGCCTCGTTAAATGTTAAGGCACTAAAATGGACTCCTCGCATAACATATGGATTGATAGTATATAATTCAATGAGCTCTTTTTGGCTCAAATTTATTACATGATAGATTGATAATATTACACAAACTATTCATAATTAATTAACTGGTAATATGATTAGTAGTCTTTTCTTTTGTTACCAATTAATTTAATGGTGATGATATTATTTTCATCACAACAATTGGAGTATAATTTAGTAGCCGCCGCCACCATGACCACCTCCTTCACCACTTCCACCACCACTACCATACCCAGCCCCATGTTCACCTCCAGTTGCATACCTTGCACCACCGCCTCCACCACTACCGCCACCTCCTCCGTATCCGGCACCATGTGCTCCTCCGGCACCACCGTATCCACCCCCAGCACCTCCACCGGCTCCACTTCCGCCACCGTATCCTGTACCGTGTTCACCTCCAGTACCATATCCACCACCACCTCCGCTACCACCTCCTCCACCACCGGCTCCATGCTCACCTCCAGCACCATATCCAGAACCACCACCAGCTCCTCCACCACTTCCATAACCAGCACCATGAGCTCCACCGGCACCATAGCCGCTACCACCTCCACTACCACCTCCACCACCGGCACCACCACCATGTTCACCTCCAGCACCATAACCAGCACCACCACCACTGCCACTTCCAGCACCGTACCCTGCACCATGTTCTCCACCAGCACCATATCCGGCACCGCCTCCTCCACCACTGCCTCCACCCCCACCATGTGCGCCTCCACCAACAACTCCATAGCCTGCACCACCACCTTCTCCAGCACCACTACCATACCCTCCTCCTGCTCCATGATTACCAACTAATCCAACTCCGTATCCACTACCTCCACCAGAACCTCCACCACCACCATACCCTCCTGACTCTACACCTACTCCGAGTTCTCCATGGCCAGCAGCTGCATAGCTAGCTTCTTCCTCTATATTAGTAAGGAGATTTCTAGCAGCAGAACAGATGCTTAATCCTAACAACACAAAGAAAACAACACTCGCAGCTCTTTTACGAATAGCCATTCTTTAGCTTGCTAATAAAATAAGAAGGGAGAATTTGTAACATAAATTGATGAGAATGCAAGGGAATGGAGAGTGGGTATTTATAGAGTTTGGAGAGGGGTCCAAAACCGTGTTGCATGCCTAAGAGATACAGAGAGAGATAAAAAAAGAAGAAGATAGCAGTGGTGGAGACTGAGTTAGCGCACATGCAGATGCACTTCATTGGGCCCATTATACACTATCATCACTTGCATACACCGGCCAATTAGTAGTAGACTAGTAGGAGAAGATAGAAGATAGTGTGATCTTGCTGTTGGCCATATTAAACAGTTAGTATAAGTACATTTCATTGTTTCTGGATAACTTTGAGTTCGTTTTAGGCTAAGGTTTTGAAATTTTGTATGTTTTTTCAGCGTGAATTTGTTGTATTCACACTACTTTGTTGGTGACCCTTCTTCAACTCGCTTTCCGCTTTCGTTTGGAATAAAGTAATTCCACGAAAGATCACTTTTTTTAGTTGGACTGCGGTTCATAGTAAGGTGAATACAGTTGATGGGCTCCTAACTGAAGGGACTCATTTCTCTCTGGTGATGAGAAAGAGTCCATCGAAGTATCGAACACATCTTATTGATCTCGCGTGTTGCTGGCATTCTAAACTTACAAGATGTATGATTTGGCCTAGGACGTATGTTCGATTTTGTTTGTAGCTAGGAATTTTATACATAAATGCGTACAAAATTGTGTATTGGCATGATGATCATCACCTTCGTGGGTTTTTAGTGAAGAACCAGCTTTCCCAAGGGTGCCAATGTTGGAATCTTGCAACAATTGAAGAAACGTCAGATGTATCAAACAATAAATATAAAGAACAGTATCAAACAACTCTACCACGAACAAATTGATGAGGGCAGAATCACAGGTTGAACAAGCTGTCCTTAACACATTAGTTCGCGGGTATACTCTGAAGTAATGCTAAACCCCAACGTGCGAAGATGTGTCCAGGATAAGACTGCCCGATATAACTTGAGTTAGCACAACGCAAGTTACCCACTCTTGAACTCAGCAACAAGGATGGAAGCAAAACGCCGCACAAAATATAAGAAGAAGAAGAAAAATAGACCTAGAGATAGTCGCTGCTTGTGTGTTTTTAAAACAGAATTTCGAGTCATATTTATAGGATGAGATACTTGCAAATCAAATTAGGTTTTTTGTTTTCTTCGAAAACAAGTAAAACTCGTAAAAGGAATTTCCCACAAATAAAACTCTTAAAAAATAATTTTGGAATTAAATTCCTAAAGAAAAAATTCTCCAAAAAATAAATCCGTGTAGGAAAGGGACTTGGTGCATGGTATACGCGTATATCGCATGGGTCAAAATATGTATTTTTGCCCACCCGCTCCACCCACGTTTTACAATTCATACATAAGTGTATGATTATATAGTGGAGCTCCTCTTTAGTTTTCCACAATGTGGGACTAAAGGTTCCACTTCATTCACCCAAAAATGAGTGAGTATCCTTAGACCCTTAGGTCATTAGATCAAACCATACCAAGACCATAAAATCTTTTTAATTAAAACTCATTTTCTCCAACAATCCCCCACATGAATGAAATATCAGAAAACGAAAAAATCAGAGTAAGGAAAATACCATTTAGGCAAAGGTGTCCATGAGGTCTTGAACCTTGCTTAGTGAGAAGTTACCGGAACTACTAGCTAAACAGTGAACGCGATGTCTTGAACTTCTAGCGTTTGGTGTAGTTCAAATAATATCCACGCATGATATCCTCCAAGTGTTGCTAAGTTCGTGTCGTTTTGTCCATTTTGGCCCTGGACATATCCTGTTTCTCAGAATGCTCTAAAGAATTGGCTCCATTCTCATAGGAAGCGACCCACTTCCTCATTCAGATAGGTGAGTTCCATCAAGAGTGCTTACTGCTACACCCCACTTCAATCTTAAATTGAAACTATAGAACTCATTAAGACTTAATTAGAAGTCATCCTCCACATGCAGTCACACTATCACATCAACACCATAGGGAAGGGACAGATAATAAAATTATCTGATAGTGTTTACCTTTAACTACCACAAATTAGTTGTCTCATTCGAAACCTTGATCTTGGAATCTCCAGTCATCAAGGTTGAGTATCCTTCATGGCAAGTTTAATTATTTGAGCCTAAGCCCCATCCCCTTCGATGCTTTACTAACTATCTCCTTGGACAAGCCTTTCGTCAAAGGGTCCGCGATATTCTCCTTGGACCTTGTCCAATCTATGGAAATAACGCCTGTTGAGATTAGTAATTTCAAAGAATCATGTCTTCTACGCATATGTATAGATTTTCCATTGTAGAAGCTATTTTTAGCTCTACCTATTGCAGATTTGCTGTCACAATGTATAGATATAGCTGGCACAGGCCTATGCCAGAGAGGAATATCTTCTAAAAAGTTTCTTAGCCATTCGGCCTCCTCTCCTGCTTTATCTAACGCAATAAACTCCGACTCCATAGTTGAGCGAGCTATACATGTCTGTTTGGAACTCTTCCAAGATACAGACGCACCTGCTAGAGTGAATACATATCCACTCGTAGACTTAGACTCCTCTGAGTCTGCTATCCAGTTCGCATCGCAAAATCCCTCAAGGACGGCCGGATACCCTTCGTAATTCAAACAAAAGGTCATTGTGTACTTCAAGTACTTTAGCACTCTATTAAGTGCATCCCAATGTTTCTGCCCTGGATTACAAGTATACCTGCTTAACCTACTCACAGCATAAGCAATGTATGGTCTCGTACAATTCATCAAATACATCAGACTTCCTATGAATCTTGAGTATTCAAGTTGGTTAACACCTACACCCTTATTCTTCATGAGTTTGCAAGAAGAATCATATGGAGTGCAAACAGGTTTACAGTCAAACTGATTATATTTCTTAAGTATGGATTCAACATAATGAGACTGACTCAGACTATAGCCATTAGAAGTTTTTCTAATCTTCATCCCTAATATGACATCAGCGGGGCCTAAGTCTTTCATGTCAAAGTTCTCATTCAACATTTTCTTAGTGGTATTAATAACATCCATGTTTGTACCTAGTATAAGCATATCATCAACATACAAGCATACAATCACACAGGCATCCTTGACAAGTTTAGTATAAACACACTTATCAGATTCATTAATTCTAAAACCACTAGAAAAAATCATCACATGATCAAATTTCTCATGCCACTGTTTAGGTGCTTGTTTCAATCCATACAAAGATTTCTTCAGTTTACAAACCTTCTTCTCACAACCTTTAACTACAAATCCTTCGGGTTGTTCCATATAAATTTCTTCATCTAATTCACCATTCAAAAACGTTGTCTTTACATCCATTTGATGTATCTGTAGGTTATGGACAGAAGCTATAGCAGTTTCATGTCTTAGCTTTTTCTTGTATTCAGACCAAGGAGATGGTAACTTCTCAATTACCGCAGATACTTGAAACGTCTCATCAATGACCATACCTTCAGCAAGAATCTCATTAATGATCTGTTGAAATTCAAGAAATTGATCAACAACAGGTTTATCATTCGTCATCTTGAAGTCCATAAACTTCGCCACCAGAAATTTCTTGCTCCCTGCAGTCTCCGCTTGATACTTTGCTTCTAACGCAGTCCACAAATCATAAGCACTGAAATTTTCTTTAGCATTGTAAAAATCATACATCGCATCTTCCAAACCATTCATGATATGATTTTTCGCCAGAAAATTACACCTCTTGTTATACTCGATCGCCTCCTCAGTTAAACCTTCAGCATTCATCAATTCAGCATGTGGAACAAGTACATAATCCAGTTCATGATGGCTTAGATAAAATAGCATCTTGGATTGCCATCTCTTGAAATCCTTTCCGTTAAACTTCTGTGGTCTTTCAACATCGTTCTTTCCCATTGTTACAAGGAATAATAATGTGTTAAGATTGTTGGAATCTTGCAACAATTGAAGAAACGTCAGATGTATCAAACAATAAATATAAAGAACAGTATCAAACAACTCTACCACGAACAAATTGATGAGGGCAGAATCACAGGTTGAACAAGCTGTCCTTAACACATTAGTTCGCGGGTATACTCTGAAGTAATGCTAAACCCCAACGTGCGAAGATGTGTCCAGGATAAGACTGCCCGATATAACTTGAGTTAGCACAACGCAAGTTACCCACTCTTGAACTCAGCAACAAGGATGGAAGCAAAACGCCGCACAAAATATAAGAAGAAGAAGAAAAATAGACCTAGAGATAGTCGCTGCTTGTGTGTTTTTAAAACAGAATTTCGAGTCATATTTATAGGATGAGATACTTGCAAATCAAATTAGGTTTTTTGTTTTCTTCGAAAACAAGTAAAACTCGTAAAAGGAATTTCCCACAAATAAAACTCTTAAAAAATAATTTTGGAATTAAATTCCTAAAGAAAAAATTCTCCAAAAAATAAATCCGTGTAGGAAAGGGACTTGGTGCATGGTATACGCGTATATCGCATGGGTCAAAATATGTATTTTTGCCCACCCGCTCCACCCACGTTTTACAATTCATACATAAGTGTATGATTATATAGTGGAGCTCCTCTTTAGTTTTCCACAATGTGGGACTAAAGGTTCCACTTCATTCACCCAAAAATGAGTGAGTATCCTTAGACCCTTAGGTCATTAGATCAAACCATACCAAGACCATAAAATCTTTTTTAATTAAAACTCATTTTCTCCAACAATCCCCCACATGAATGAAATGTCGGAAAACGAAAAAATCAGAGTAAGGAAAATACCATTTAGGCAAAGGTGTCCATGAGGTCTTGAACCTTGCTTAGTGAGAAGTTACCGGAACTACTAGCTAAACAGTGAACGCGATGTCTTGAACTGCTAGCGTTTGGTGTAGTTCAAATAATATCCACGCATGATATCCTCCAAGTGTTGCTAAGTTCGTGCCGTTTTGTCCATTTTGACCCTGGACATATCCTGTTTCTCAGAATGCTCTAAAGAATTGGCTCCATTCTCATAGGAAGCGACCCACTTCCTCATTCAGATAGGTGAATTCCATCAAGAGTGTTTACTGCTACACCCCACTTCAATCTTAAATTGAAACTATAGAACTCATTAAGACTTAATTAAAAGTCATCCTCCACATGCAGTCACACTATCACATCAACACCATAGGGAAGGGACAAATAATAAAATTATCTGATAGTGTTTACCTTTAACTACCACAAATTAGTTGTCTCATTCGAAACCTTGATCTTGGAATCTCCAGTCAGCAAGGTTGAGTATCCTTCATGGAAAGTTTAATTATTTTAGCCTAAGCCCCATCCCCTTCGATGCTTTACTAACTATCTCCTTGGAAAAGCCCTTTCGTCAAAGGGTCCGCGATATTCTCCTTGGACCTTGTCCAATCTATGGAAATAACGCCTGTTGAGATTAGTAATTTCAAAGAATCATGTCTTCTACGCATATGTATAGACTTTCCATTGTAGAAGCTATTTTTAGCTATACCTATTGCAGATTTGCTGTCACAATGTATAGATATAGCTGGCACAGGCCTATGCCAGAGAGGAATATCTTCTAAAAAGTTTCTTAGCCATTCGGCCTCCTCTCCTGCTTTATCTAACGCAATAAACTCCGACTCCATAGTTGAGCGAGCTATACATGTCTGTTTGGAAATCTTCCAAGATACAGACGCACCTGCTAGAGTGAATACATATCCACTCGTAGACTTGAACTCCTCTGAGTCTGCTATCCAGTTCGCATCGCAAAATCCCTCAAGGACGGCCGGATACCCTTCGTAATTCAAACAAAAGGTCATTGTGTACTTCAAGTACTTTAGCACTCTATTAAGTGCATCCCAATGTTTCTTCCCTGGATTACAAGTATACCTGCTTAACCTACTCACAGCATAAGCAATGTCTGGTCTCGTACAATTCATCAAATACATCAGACTTCCTATGACTCTCGAGTATTCAAGTTGGTTAACACCTACACCCTTATTCTTCATGAGTTTGCAAGAAGAATCATATGGAGTGCAAACAGGTTTACAGTCAAACTGATTATATTTCTTAAGTATGGATTCGACATAATGAGACTGACTCAGACTATAGCCATTAGAAGTTTTTCTAATCTTCATCCCTAATATGACATCAGCGGGGCCTAAGTCTTTCATGTAAAAGTTCTCATTCAACATTTTCTTAGTGGTATTAATAACATCCATGTTTGTACCTATTATAAGCATATCATCAACATACAAGCATACAATCACACAGGAATCCTTGACAAGTTTAGTATAAACACACTTATCAGATTCATTAATTCTAAAACCACTAGAAATCATCACATGATCAAATTTCTCATGCCACTGTTTAGGTGCTTGTTTCAATCCATACAAAGATTTCTTCAGTTTACAAACTTTCTTCTCACAACCTTTAACTACAAATCCTTCGGGTTGTTCCATATAAATTTCTTCATCTAATTCACCATTCAAAAACGCTGTCTTTACATCCATTTGATGTATCTGTAGGTTATGGACAGAAGCTATAGCAATTAACATCCTAATGGAGCTAATTCTACTTACTGGTGAATATGTATCAAAGAAGTCTATACCTTCTATCTGTTTATAGCCTTTCGCTACCAACCTAGCCTTGTATTTTTCAATAGTTCCATTTATATTACGTTTTCTCTTGAAAATCCATTTACAACCTATGGCCTTAGACCCTGTAGGTAAATCTACAAGTTCAAAAGTACCGTTTTCTCGAATGGAATCCATTTCACTAATTGAAGCTTCCTTCCACCACGGAGCTTCAGGACAAGTCATGGCTTCTTTATAAGTCTGAGGATCAGACTCGGCTAGGTATGTAATGCAACCAGGATAGGTTTTCATAGTTTTAACCCTTTTACCTCTTCTAGGTTCTATTTCTGGTTCATCTTCCTCTAAAGGTAATGACTGACTGGATGATGTAAATTCTAGGGGATCATCTAAACATCTCTTCCGAGAATCACGTTTCATAGGAAAAACATTCTCAAAGAACTCAGCATCCCTAGACTCCATGATGGTATTCAACCATATGTCAGAAATTTCAGAACTCACAACCATAAACCTATGAGCACTAGAATGCTCAGGATACCCTATAAAAACACAATCAACGGTTTTGGGTCCTATCTTATTTGTCTTAGGAGGAGGGATGGCCACCTTTGCCAAGCACCCCCACACTTTGAAGTAATCATAAGATGGTTGTTTACCTTTCCATAACTCATATGGACTTTTATCTGATCCTTTAAAGGGTACTCTGTTCAGGATGTAATTGGCTGAGAGGATAGCCTCCCCCCACAAATTCGAAGGTAATCCTGAACTAATCAACATGGCATTCATCATATCCTTAAGGGTACGGTTCTTTCGTTCAGCTACACCATTGGATTGAGGTGAATAAGGGGATGTAGTTTCATGTATTATGCCATGTTCTTCACAGAAATCTCCAATAGGAATTAGATACTCACCACCACGGTCAGACCTAAAAGTTTTAATGGTAGCATTCAATTGGTTTTCAACTTCACGTTTATATATCTTAAAGGCTTCTAAGGCGTTGTCCTTCCCTCTAAGCAAATAAACCTGACAGTACCTCGTACAATCATCTATAAAAGTGACAAACCATTTCTTACCACCTCTAGTTTGAACTGACTTCATGTCAACTACGTCTGAATGAATCAATTCTAAGGGTTTAGTGTTTCTCTGGACATTCTTCCTGAATGATTTCTTAGCATGCTTAGATTCTACGCAAATCTCACACTTATGACTTTTATCTAAAGTGAATTTGGGTATGCAGCCTACGCTAGCCAGTTTATGCATTGATTTGTAATTTACATGACCAAGTCTACCATGCCAAACATTCGATGACACACACATGTAAGCAGAAGAATCATTCAATTTCACTTCAGGACAGGTTGCATTAAGTTTGTAAAGACCCCCAGTCTTATAACCCTTACCCACATAATCATTGCCCTTAGTTACTATAAGTTTTCCAGACTCAATTGAAACTTTAAAACCCTTATCATCTAAAACAGAACAAGAAACAAGATTTTTGCAGATGTCTGGAACATGAAGAACTTCATTCAATGTGAGAGTCTTGCCAGATGTGAGCTTCAGACCGACCTTTCCTTTTCCTGCAACCTCTGATGCAGATGAGTTACCCATATAGAGTTTCTCGCCTTCCCCTACCCTCTGGTAGGAGGTGAACAGGTCTCTGTTCCCACAAACATGCTTGGTAGCTCCAGAGTCTACCCACCAGTCCATCACATTGGTCACCAAATTAACTTCAGACACTACTGCAGAAAACTCGTCCTTGTTCTTTTCAACCAAGTTAGCACTATCCTTTTTGTCCTTACGATGTCTACAGTGAACTGCCATATGTCCAGTAACTCCACACGCATAACAAGCACCCTTAATTTTAGTAATGCTAGACTCTGGTTTTCGAAACATACCTTTTTTGGGAGGACCACGCTTAGAGTTACAATTGTTACTCTCACCTTTTCCAGCTTTGGAAGATCTGTGTTCAGTCATATGAGCTTTGTTACTCATGTCCCTTGCAGAAGACACGTTCTTATCCTTGGTGCACAGCATCTCTTCCACTTGAATTTTCTTTCCTAATTCAACCATGTTGATCTCGCCAGTTTCATGTCTTAGCTTTTTCTTGTATTCAGACCAAGAAGATGGTAACTTCTCAATTACCGCAGATACTTGAAACGTCTCATCAATGACCATACCTTCAGCAAGAATCTCATTAATGATCTGTTGAAATTCGAGAAATTGATCAACAACAGGTTTATCATTCGTCATCTTGAAGTCCATAAACTTCGCCACCAGAAATTTCTTGCTCCCTGCAGTCTCCGCTAGATACTTTGCTTCTAACGCAGTCCACAAATCATAAGCACTGAAATTTTCTTTAGCATTGTAAAAATCATACATCGCATCTTCCAAACCATTCATGATATGATTTTTCGCCAGAAAATTACACCTCTTGTTATACTCGATCGCCTCCTCAGTTAAACCTTCAGCATTCATCAATTCAGCATGTGGAACAAGTACATAATCCAGTTCATGATGGCTTAGATAAAATAGCATCTTGGATTGCCATCTCTTGAAATCCTTTCCGTTAAACTTCTGTGGTCTTTCAACATCGTTCTTTCCCATTGTTACAAGGAATATTAATGTGTTAAGATTGTTGGAATCTTGCAACAATTGAAGAAACGTCAGATGTATCAAACAATAATATAAAGAACAGTATCAAACAACTCTACCACGAACAAATTGATGAGGGCAGAATCACAGGTTCAACAAGCTGTCCTTAACACATTAGTTCGCGGGTATACTCTGAAGTAATGCTAAACCCCAACGTGCGAAGATGTGACCAGGATAAGACTGCCCGATATAACTTGAGTTAGCACAACGCAAGTTACCCACTCTTGAACTCAGCAACAGGGATGGAAGCAAAACGCCGCACAAAATATAAGAAGAAGAAGAAAAGTAGACCTAGAGATAGTCGCTGCTTGTGTGTTTTTTTAAAAACAGAATTTCGAGTCATATTTATAGGATGAGATACTTGCAAATCAAGTTAGGTTTTTTTTGTTTTCTTCAAAAACAAGTAAAACTCGTAAAAGGAATTTCCCACAAATAAAACTCTTAAAAAATAATTTTGGAATTAAATTCCTAAAGAAAAAATTCTCCAAAAAGTAAATCCGAATAGGAAATGGACTTGGTGCATGGTATACGCGTATATCGCATGGGTCAAAATATGTATTTTTGCCCACCCGCTCCACCCACGTTTTACAATTCATACATAAGTGTATGATTATATAGTGGAGCTCCTCTTTAGTTTTCCACAATGTGGGACTAAAGGTTCCACTTCATTCACCCAAAAATGAGTGAGTATCCTTAGACCCTTAGGTCATTAGATCAAACCATACCAAGACCATAAAATCTTTTTTAATTAAAACTCATTTTCTCCAACAATCCCCCACATGAATGAAATGTCGGAAAACGAAAAAATCAGAGTAAGGAAAATACCATTTAGGCAAAGGTGTCCATGAGGTCTTGAACCTTGCTTAGTGAGAAGTTACCGGAACTACTAGCTAAACAGTGAACGCGATGTCTTGAACTGCTAGCGTTTGGTGTAGTTCAAATAATATCCACGCATGATATCCTCCAAGTGTTGCTAAGTTCGTGCCGTTTTGTCCATTTTGACCCTGGACATATCCTGTTTCTCAGAATGCTCTAAAGAATTGGCTCCATTCTCATAGGAAGCGACCCACTTCCTCATTCAGATAGGTGAATTCCATCAAGAGTGTTTACTGCTACACCCCACTTCAATCTTAAATTGAAACTATAGAACTCATTAAGACTTAATTAAAAGTCATCCTCCACATGCAGTCACACTATCACATCAACACCATAGGGAAGGGACAAATAATAAAATTATCTGATAGTGTTTACCTTTAACTACCACAAATTAGTTGTCTCATTCGAAACCTTGATCTTGGAATCTCCAGTCAGCAAGGTTGAGTATCCTTCATGGAAAGTTTAATTATTTTAGCCTAAGCCCCATCCCCTTCGATGCTTTACTAACTATCTCCTTGGAAAAGCCCTTTCGTCAAAGGGTCCGCGATATTCTCCTTGGACCTTGTCCAATCTATGGAAATAACGCCTGTTGAGATTAGTAATTTCAAAGAATCATGTCTTCTACGCATATGTATAGACTTTCCATTGTAGAAGCTATTTTTAGCTATACCTATTGCAGATTTGCTGTCACAATGTATAGATATAGCTGGCACAGGCCTATGCCAGAGAGGAATATCTTCTAAAAAGTTTCTTAGCCATTCGGCCTCCTCTCCTGCTTTATCTAACGCAATAAACTCCGACTCCATAGTTGAGCGAGCTATACATGTCTGTTTGGAACTCTTCCAAGATACAGACGCACCTGCTAGAGTGAATACATATCCACTCGTAGACTTGAACTCCTCTGAGTCTGCTATCCAGTTCGCATCGCAAAATCCCTCAAGGACGGCCGGATACCCTTCGTAATTCAAACAAAAGGTCATTGTGTACTTCAAGTACTTTAGCACTCTATTAAGTGCATCCCAATGTTTCTTCCCTGGATTACAAGTATACCTGCTTAACCTACTCACAGCATAAGCAATGTCTGGTCTCGTACAATTCATCAAATACATCAGACTTCCTATGACTCTCGAGTATTCAAGTTGGTTAACACCTACACCCTTATTCATCATGAGTTTGCAAGAAGAATCATATGGAGTGCAAACAGGTTTACAGTCAAACTGATTATATTTCTTAAGTATGGATTCGACATAATGAGACTGACTCAGACTATAGCCATTAGAAGTTTTTCTAATCTTCATCCCTAATATGACATCAGCGGGGCCTAAGTCTTTCATGTAAAAGTTCTCATTCAACATTTTCTTAGTGGTATTAATAACATCCATGTTTGTACCTATTATAAGCATATCATCAACATACAAGCATACAATCACACAGGAATCCTTGACAAGTTTAGTATAAACACACTTATCAGATTCATTAATTCTAAAACCACTAGAAATCATCACATGATCAAATTTCTCATGCCACTGTTTAGGTGCTTGTTTCAATCCATACAAAGATTTCTTCAGTTTACAAACTTTCTTCTCACAACCTTTAACTACAAATCCTTCGGGTTGTTCCATATAAATTTCTTCATCTAATTCACCATTCAAAAACGCTGTCTTTACATCCATTTGATGTATCTGTAGGTTATGGACAGAAGCTATAGCAATTAACATCCTAATGGAGCTAATTCTACTTACTGGTGAATATGTATCAAAGAAGTCTATACCTTCTATCTGTTTATAGCCTTTCGCTACCAACCTAGCCTTGTATTTTTCAATAGTTCCATTTATATTACGTTTTCTCTTGAAAATCCATTTACAACCTATGGCCTTAGACCCTGTAGGTAAATCTACAAGTTCAAAAGTACCGTTTTCTCGAATGGAATCCATTTCACTAATTGAAGCTTCCTTCCACCACGGAGCTTCAGGACAAGTCATGGCTTCTTTATAAGTCTGAGGATCAGACTCGGCTAGGTATGTAATGCAACCAGGATAGGTTTTCATAGTTTTAACCCTTTTACCTCTTCTAGGTTCTATTTCTGGTTCATCTTCCTCTAAAGGTAATGACTGACTGGATGATGTAAATTCTAGGGGATCATCTAAACATCTCTTCCGAGAATCACGTTTCATAGGAAAAACATTCTCAAAGAACTCAGCATCCCTAGACTCCATGATAGTATTCAACCCTATGTCAGAAATTTCAGAACTCACAACCATAAACCTATGAGCACTAGAATGCTCAGGATACCCTATAAAAACACAATCAACGGTTTTGGGTCCTATCTTATTTGTCTTAGGAGGAGGGATGTCCACCTTTGCCAAGCACCCCCACACTTTGAAGTAATCATAAGATGGTTGTTTACCTTTCCATAACTCATATGGACTTTTATCTGATCCTTTAAAGGGTACTCTGTTCAGGATGTAATTGGCTGAGAGGATAGCCTCCCCCCACAAATTCGAAGGTAATCCTGAACTAATCAACATGGCATTCATCATATCCTTAAGGGTACGGTTCTTTCGTTCAGCTACACCATTGGATTGAGGTGAATAAGGGGATGTAGTTTCATGTATTATGCCATGTTCTTCACAGAAATCTCCAATAGGAATTAGATACTCACCACCACGGTCAGACCTAAAAGTTTTAATGGTAGCATTCAATTGGTTTTCAACTTCACGTTTATATATCTTAAAGGCTTCTAAGGCATCGTCCTTCCCTCTAAGCAAATAAACCTGACAGTACCTCGTACAATCATCTATAAAAGTGACAAACCATTTCTTACCACCTCTAGTTTGAACTGACTTCATGTCAACCACGTCTGAATGAATCAATTCTAAGGGTTTAGTGTTTCTCTGGACATTCTTCCTGAATGATTTCTTAGCATGCTTAGATTCTACGCAAATCTCACACTTATGACTTTTATCTAAAGTGAATTTGGGTATGCAGCCTACGCTAGCCAGTTTATGCATTGATTTGTAATTTACATGACCAAGTCTACCATGCCAAACATTCGATGACACACACATGTAAGCAGAAGAATCATTCAATTTCACTTCAGGACAGGTTACATTAAGTTTGTAAAGACCCCCAGTCTTATAACCCTTACCCACATAATCATTTCCCTTAGTTACTATAAGTTTTCCAGACTCAATTGAAACTTTAAAACCCTTATCATCTAAAACAGAACAAGAAACAAGATTTTTGCAGATGTCTGGAACATGAAGAACTTCATTCAATGTGAGAGTCTTACCAGATGTGAGCTTCAGACCGACCTTTCCTTTTCCTGCAACCTCTGATGCAGATGAGTTACCCATATAGAGTTTCTCGCCTTCCCCTACCCTCTGGTAGGAGGTGAACAGGTCTCTGTTCCCACAAACATGCTTGGTAGCTCCAGAGTCTACCCACCAGTCCATCACATTGGTCACCAAATTAACTTCAGACACTACTGCAGAAAACTCGTCCTTGTTCTTTTCAACCAAGTTAGCACTATCCTTTTTGTCCTTACGATGTCTACAGTGAACTGCCATATGTCCAGTAACTCCACACGCATAACAAGCACCCTTAATTTTAGTAATGCTAGACTCTGGTTTTCGAAACATACCTTTCTTGGGAGGACCACGCTTAGAGTTACGATTGTTACTCTCACCTTTTCCAGCTTTGGAAGATCTGTGTTCAGTCATATGAGCTTTGTTACTCATGTCCCTTGCAGAAGACACGTTCTTATCCTTGGTGCACAACATCTCTTCCACTTGAATTTTCTTTCCTAATTCAACCATGTTGATCTCGCCAGTTTCATGTCTTAGCTTTTTCTTGTATTCAGACCAAGAAGATGGTAACTTCTCAATTACTGCAGATACTTGAAACGTCTCATCAATGACCATACCTTCAGCAAGAATCTCATTAATGATCTGTTGAAATTCGAGAAATTGATCAACAACAGGTTTATCATTCGTCATCTTGAAGTCCATAAACTTCGCCACCAAAAATTTCTTGCTCCCTGCAGTCTCCGCTTGATACTTTGCTTCTAACGCAGTCCACAAATCATAAGCACTGAAATTTTCTTTAGCATTGTAAAAATCATACATCGCATCTTCCAAACCATTCATGATATGATTTTTCGCCAGAAAATTACACCTCTTGTTATACTCGATCGCCTCCTCAGTTAAACCTTCAGCATTCATCAATTCAGCATGTGGAACAAGTACATAATCCAGTTCATGATGGCTTAGATAAAATAGCATCTTGGATTGCCATCTCTTGAAATCCTTTCCGTTAAACTTCTGTGGTCTTTCAACATCGTTCTTTCCCATTGTTACAAGGAATATTAATGTGTTAAGATTGTTGGAATCTTGCAACAATTGAAGAAACGTCAGATGTATCAAACAATAATATAAAGAACAGTATCAAACAACTCTACCACGAACAAATTGATGAGGGCAGAATCACAGGTTCAACAAGCTGTCCTTAACACATTAGTTCGCGGGTATACTCTGAAGTAATGCTAAACCCCAACGTGCGAAGATGTGACCAGGATAAGACTGCCCGATATAACTTGAGTTAGCACAACGCAAGTTACCCACTCTTGAACTCAGCAACAGGGATGGAAGCAAAACGCCGCACAAAATATAAGAAGAAGAAGAAAAGTAGACCTAGAGATAGTCGCTGCTTGTGTGTTTTTTTAAAAACAGAATTTCGAGTCATATTTATAGGATGAGATACTTGCAAATCAAGTTAGGTTTTTTTTGTTTTCTTCAAAAACAAGTAAAACTCGTAAAAGGAATTTCCCACAAATAAAACTCTTAAAAAATAATTTTGGAATTAAATTCCTAAAGAAAAAATTCTCCAAAAAGTAAATCCGAATAGGAAATGGACTTGGTGCATGGTATACGCGTATATCGCATGGGTCAAAATATGTATTTTTGCCCACCCGCTCCACCCACGTTTTACAATTCATACATAAGTGTATGATTATATAGTGGAGCTCCTCTTTAGTTTTCCACAATGTGGGACTAAAGGTTCCACTTCATTCACCCAAAAATGAGTGAGTATCCTTAGACCCTTAGGTCATTAGATCAAACCATACCAAGACCATAAAATCTTTTTTAATTAAAACTCATTTTCTCCAACAATCCCCCACATGAATGAAATGTCGGAAAACGAAAAAATCAGAGTAAGGAAAATACCATTTAGGCAAAGGTGTCCATGAGGTCTTGAACCTTGCTTAGTGAGAAGTTACCGGAACTACTAGCTAAACAGTGAACGCGATGTCTTGAACTGCTAGCGTTTGGTGTAGTTCAAATAATATCCACGCATGATATCCTCCAAGTGTTGCTAAGTTCGTGCCGTTTTGTCCATTTTGACCCTGGACATATCCTGTTTCTCAGAATGCTCTAAAGAATTGGCTCCATTCTCATAGGAAGCGACCCACTTCCTCATTCAGATAGGTGAATTCCATCAAGAGTGTTTACTGCTACACCCCACTTCAATCTTAAATTG
Source organism: Papaver somniferum (assembly GCF_003573695.1). Classification (NCBI taxonomy): domain Eukaryota; kingdom Viridiplantae; phylum Streptophyta; class Magnoliopsida; order Ranunculales; family Papaveraceae; genus Papaver; species Papaver somniferum. Next base: position 33,521,896 of record NC_039361.1, on the reverse strand, counting down.
AAACTATAGAACTCATTAAGACTTAATTAAAAGTCATCCTCCACATGCAGTCACACTATCACATCAACACCATAGGGAAGGGACAAATAATAAAATTATCTGATAGTGTTTACCTTTAACTACCACAAATTAGTTGTCTCATTCGAAACCTTGATCTTGGAATCTCCAGTCAGCAAGGTTGAGTATCCTTCATGGAAAGTTTAATTATTTTAGCCTAAGCCCCATCCCCTTCGATGCTTTACTAACTATCTCCTTGGAAAAGCCCTTTCGTCAAAGGGTCCGCGATATTCTCCTTGGACCTTGTCCAATCTATGGAAATAACGCCTGTTGAGATTAGTAATTTCAAAGAATCATGTCTTCTACGCATATGTATAGACTTTCCATTGTAGAAGCTATTTTTAGCTATACCTATTGCAGATTTGCTGTCACAATGTATAGATATAGCTGGCACAGGCCTATGCCAGAGAGGAATATCTTCTAAAAAGTTTCTTAGCCATTCGGCCTCCTCTCCTGCTTTATCTAACGCAATAAACTCCGACTCCATAGTTGAGCGAGCTATACATGTCTGTTTGGAAATCTTCCAAGATACAGACGCACCTGCTAGAGTGAATACATATCCACTCGTAGACTTGAACTCCTCTGAGTCTGCTATCCAGTTCGCATCGCAAAATCCCTCAAGGACGGCCGGATACCCTTCGTAATTCAAACAAAAGGTCATTGTGTACTTCAAGTACTTTAGCACTCTATTAAGTGCATCCCAATGTTTCTTCCCTGGATTACAAGTATACCTGCTTAACCTACTCACAGCATAAGCAATGTCTGGTCTCGTACAATTCATCAAATACATCAGACTTCCTATGACTCTCGAGTATTCAAGTTGGTTAACACCTACACCCTTATTCTTCATGAGTTTGCAAGAAGAATCATATGGAGTGCAAACAGGTTTACAGTCAAACTGATTATATTTCTTAAGTATGGATTCGACATAATGAGACTGACTCAGACTATAGCCATTAGAAGTTTTTCTAATCTTCATCCCTAATATGACATCAGCGGGGCCTAAGTCTTTCATGTAAAAGTTCTCATTCAACATTTTCTTAGTGGTATTAATAACATCCATGTTTGTACCTATTATAAGCATATCATCAACATACAAGCATACAATCACACAGGAATCCTTGACAAGTTTAGTATAAACACACTTATCAGATTCATTAATTCTAAAACCACTAGAAATCATCACATGATCAAATTTCTCATGCCACTGTTTAGGTGCTTGTTTCAATCCATACAAAGATTTCTTCAGTTTACAAACTTTCTTCTCACAACCTTTAACTACAAATCCTTCGGGTTGTTCCATATAAATTTCTTCATCTAATTCACCATTCAAAAACGCTGTCTTTACATCCATTTGATGTATCTGTAGGTTATGGACAGAAGCTATAGCAATTAACATCCTAATGGAGCTAATTCTACTTACTGGTGAATATGTATCAAAGAAGTCTATACCTTCTATCTGTTTATAGCCTTTCGCTACCAACCTAGCCTTGTATTTTTCAATAGTTCCATTTATATTACGTTTTCTCTTGAAAATCCATTTACAACCTATGGCCTTAGACCCTGTAGGTAAATCTACAAGTTCAAAAGTACCGTTTTCTCGAATGGAATCCATTTCACTAATTGAAGCTTCCTTCCACCACGGAGCTTCAGGACAAGTCATGGCTTCTTTATAAGTCTTAGGATCAGACTCGGCTAGGTATGTAATGCAACCAGGATAGGTTTTCATAGTTTTAACCCTTTTACCTCTTCTAGGTTCTATTTCTGGTTCATCTTCCTCTAAAGGTAATGACTGACTGGATGATGTAAATTCTAGGGGATCATCTAAACATCTCTTCCGAGAATCACGTTTCATAGGAAAAACATTCTCAAAGAACTCAGCATCCCTAGACTCCATGATAGTATTCAACCCTATGTCAGAAATTTCAGAACTCACAACCATAAACCTATGAGCACTAGAATGCTCAGGATACCCTATAAAAACACAATCAACGGTTTTGGGTCCTATCTTATTTGTCTTAGGAGGAGGGATGGCCACCTTTGCCAAGCACCCCCACACTTTGAAGTAATCATAAGATGGTTGTTTACCTTTCCATAACTCATATGGACTTTTATCTGATCCTTTAAAGGGTACTCTGTTCAGGATGTAATTGG